>NC_034611.1:9206220-9210975 GCF_900095145.1 Mus pahari | reverse complement strand
CAGTGCAGACTGGAGCCTAGAAGCTGCGTCCCTTCTCCAGGCCGCCCTCTTACTGGCAGTGGAGTGGAGCAAAGATGGTTCTCCTTCTGGCTCAGGCCCGGAGACTGCTCCCGGTCAGACACCCCTCCTCGGGTGGGGAAAGTCACTGGAAACTGGAACAAGAAATGGGATCCTTCCCAGAAGCTGTGATGCTTCTCCAGTCTGCCTTCTCCCCTGCAGTGCACTGGAGCAAAAATGGCTCACCTTCTGGCTCAGTTCTTGAGACTGCTCCTGGGCGAACACACCTCCTCAAGTAGGAAAGGCGCTGGGTGCCGGATTAGGCCTGGAGACTGCTCCTGGGTAGACACCTCTCCTCAGGCGGAGAAAGGCGCTGGATGACTGGAACCAGAAACAGGATCCTTCCCAGAAGCTGTGAAGCTTCTCCAATCTGCCCTCTCACCGACAGTGCACTGGAGCAAAGATTGCTCCCCTTCAAGCTCAGGCCTTGAGACTCCACAGATTCTTTAAGGAGCTTAATGGTAAGGTGAGGCCAGTATCTGTGCCTGTTTGATAAAGGTGGAGACTCCATGAGAATCCTCACACCCAATCTTTGGACTTAATGAAAGTAATTTAGTGGACAGGGTGAGGCACCAACCCAAGGTAACACGGTCAGAAATTTTACAAGAAGAATTAACAAATAAAGAATTCTAGGGGCTTGAAAATGTTCAGGAGACAGTAATATAGAACTCCCAACCGCAGCTGGCACAATAAAGGTCAGCTTTGCCACCACACGTATGATAGAAGGAGCAGTCATGGTGGTACCCTGGGCAGACCTAAATATCTGTGTCTTGAAGTAAGGTTTGCCTGATGGAATTATTGAAGCCAGGTTTGACTGACCGATGAGGCAAAATAAATAACTCTTGAGGGGTACTAATCTGGGAATCTGGCACATTATCTTCTGGGGCCTCATAAAAGTCTATCTGGGACTCAAGACCCCAAAGAGCTGCCACTCCCTGTGCTAGTTTACAAAGATCAGGGGTAAGTCTGGCAAGCAACCAAATATTGATGGAAATCTTGGAAATGGCCCACACAACTTCATTTCTTTGGAGAGGACCACCCAAGTATAATTCCAAGGGATGTGTCTATTATTAAGAGATTTAGGTGGAGGCAGTTGAAGGCTGGTGGTCATTATGGTGAGCTACAAGATCATGCGTAGGATCATGAGTATCCTCGTTTGGACAGCATCTGGAAAAGAAATGAGATTTGTCTCAGGAGGAGATGATTGCTCCATTCTGGACACAGGCCAGTTAACAGTTCTTACTAACCTCTCTGGTAACCATCTTGGGCCAGCATTTTATTTGTTATAAATGCAAGCAGATCTTTGTCCACAAATAGAGACAGGATCTGGTCTTTTCCATTGTTCAGTGAGGTGATCTCTCCATCACACTAATTCGTGAGAATTTATGATCTAGGATGCCACAGGCAGTCAGCTGCTGACCTGCCTTCATTGTCTAGGGACAAGAAGTTAAGAACAAAGAGAGCACGATTGAGCCTATTTCAAGGTGTCAAGGGGGAGTAAACCTCTGTAACATCAGTCAAATGCTGAAGCATAGTTTTTAAAGTGTGATGGGCTTGTTCTACAATGCCTTGGTCCTGAGGATTATAGGTAACACCAGTGACATGTTTAATGTCAAACTGGAAACAAAACTGTTGGAACTTGGTTCCTGTATAACCGGGGCCATTGTCAGTTTTAATGATCTGTGGTCTTCCCATGGCAGCCATGCACTGTAAAATATGCATTATTACATCACAAGATGCCTATCCAGAAAGGGGAGACACATGTATAAATCCACTATAGGTATCAACTGTGACATGCACACATCTTCATTTTCCAAAGGAGAGAAAATGTGTAACATCCATCTGCCTTCATTCATTAGGAATGAGTCCTCCAGGGTTAACTCCCAGTTGAGAAACCATCAACAAAATGGCACATCCACCACAGGACTTAACAATTTCGCTTGCTTGATTTCTATGAACCTTGAACATTTGGTACAAGGTAGAGGCACTTAAATGATGCAAAGCATGAGCCTGTTTAGCCAAATCTATGGAATCAAGGAGGGTGGGGAATGCTGTGTGAGTAGCCCTGTCAGCTAGGGCATTTCCATGTGACAGAGGAACACCCAGGTGGGAATGAACTCTCAAGTGCCCCACAAAAAAAATGGCACTGTCCTTTTTAAAAATAAGGGATTGAATCTCTACAAATAATTTGGAGGCAGTGGAAGCAGTCTTAATATACGAGACTATCTCTAAAACAGGAATAGAATGCACTATCAGTATAAAAATTAAATGCGGTCATTGGTAACGTATTAAAAACCTTAAGAACTGCAAACAATTCTACCAGCTGGGTAGAGGAATATGGAGACTACAGTGAAGTAACCCAATCTTGTACAACCTAAGAAGCTTTGCCTTTTGAGGAAACAACTGTAAACACCAATGCCTGCAAATTTAATGCCTTCAAGGAGTAGGGTTTTGGAGGTGACTCTCGGGAAATCAAGGGATGCATCTTTACAAATTGTATAAGGGGGTCATTTGGATAATGATTATCTATAAAACCAGCAAAGGAGGCACAGGCTATGACCCAATCATCATTAGATTGAAGAAGCCATTCAACTTGATCTGAGGTATAAGGGATAATAGTAATATCAGGATCTTTGCCAAAATATTGTCTGAACAGTTTTCTTCCTTTAACAAGGGAGGCCGACAAGGAATAATAGGTTGCTAAAACCGTATTTGGACTTGAGGGGAGATATACCCATAACAAAGGACACCGCTATTTGGCAGGAGTCTAGGGCTGCTGCCAAAAGATCCCCACCAGAGTATGTGTTGTAGCACAAACTGTAAAATAAAGTGGGGCAGGGTAATAAATTTGAAATGAGGTTTGGGAAGATATGGCTTTACTTATCTGCTGCAAGGCTGAAATGGCTTGGGGAGTAAGGAGGTGAGGGGACAAAGGATGGGGATCTCCTGGGAGGAGTTCATTGAGGGGAACTAGAACCTCAGGAGGAATCTTTAAATAGGGGCAAACAAAGTGGAGGCTCTCAAGCAACCATTGAAAACCATGCAGTCTTAAGGGAGGAAAGCTGAAGCTCAATCTTCAGTGTACAGACCTGTCCCAACTCCAGCTTATACCCCAGCTAGAAATAGGAGTCTTTCATCTGAAACTTTTCAGGGGCAATTTTAAGTCCCTGCAAACTTAATGCCTATTGAAGTTGCTGAAAACATGAAAGGGCCTGTTGTCTATTAGGGGACAATTGTCTGGCTCATCAAACTCAAGAATCACAGGACAGCTGCTGAAAAACATGACACGGCTGGCTCTGGAACTCACTGCCACCAGAAAAGGCAGCAGAAAAGAAATCCATAGTATTTGAATGAATGTCAGTCAGGTGAGACATGGAGTGATTTGGGGCAACTGACACAGCCTGCACAGAACACCTCTCACAAAGACACAGTAGCAGGGGGGAGGTGTTAGATCAAGCCATTCTGCCTCTAGTGACTGGAGAAAATGGGTGAGATCTGTGATGCTATCATCCACAAATGGCAGAGCAGGCAAAGGTTCCTCTCTTAAAGGAGACAGAGGCTGTGTATGAATCCTTATGTTAGCAGAAGGAGGATGGGGAATTGGTTCTTTAAGAAAATGCTCTTCTAGAGGTGGTGGAGGAGGGAAAGAGGCAGATTCCTTAAGAAATTGCTCTCCACCAGACACTAAATGCTGGAGATCCGGCCATTCAGGGGTGGTTCTAAGAATATCATTAATGAGGGACCAGTAGCTAAAGGCAGTAACAGGTATTTTTGTAGGTCCAAATGCTTCATAATAATCTTTGAAGCAATAACCAACTCTGTGCCACCTTTTCTCCATCAATTGTCCCCTCTTGGGGGAAGCATGGACAAATGTCTCCCACAAAATCTAAAAATTTTATTAAATCATTTTTCTTAACCCTAGTTCCTCACATTTTGAGTGACTCCTTGAGCCCTGTCTCAAAATGTGACTGATAACTAAAAGTTTGCCCCATGCTTTACCGTATTTCTCCTAAGATCTGTGCTGCTCTATTTTTTTCTTCCTGGACTGTCTCATGAACAGTTGGACTATGGCTTCGTGTTTAACTGAAGTTGTTCTCTGGTGCTTCTCAAGATGAGCGGGCAGGCCTTTCCTCCAATGATGAGCAGTGTTCTCTCCTCTGTGAGACCCTGGAGTCCCTGTTAGGGAACCAGTTTTTCATGACGCAGCAGAAAGTCGAACCAGGATTGAGGAACCACCTGTGGAGAGAATGGAGGACAAGAAACACAAAGAACGAACAGCAAGACAAAATCTGATCAAGCTAACAAATTTTATTTTTCCCAGGCAGGTTTTATACCCATAGAAGCAGGGTGTGGGGATGGGGATGACACAGAATCACTTTGTTTCTGGAGAAATGCACATGTTCCCAAATGCAGGATATTGGTTAGGTAAAAATTCAGTAGGAGGAACAGAACAGGGAGAGTTTGCTAGGTACATGTCCATCACATCTATTTGTTTTTAACTGGGGGTAGAACTTTCCCATAGAGGCCTCAAATTTTCCCACAGAAATCTCAACTAAGCTAGTACTTTTCCAGTAAGGCTAAGACTTTATAAGTAAGCACTTATGGCTCACAAGGCAGGTAATGTTCATACAGGGTAGCTCCCAACACACACACACACACACACACACACACACACACACACACACACACACACACACA
>NC_034611.1:9185710-9205300 GCF_900095145.1 Mus pahari | reverse complement strand
CTGGCATATGCAATAGTGTCTGGGTTTTGTGGTTGTATATGGGATGGATCCCCAGGTCGGGCAGTCTCTGGATGGTCTTTCCTTCAGTCTTAGCTCCGAACTTTGTCTCTGTAACTCTTTCCATTGGTATTTTGTTCCCCATTCTAAGAAGGAACGAAGTATCCATACTTTGGTCTCACTTCTTCTTGAGTTTCATTTGTTTTTCAAATAGTATCTTTGATATTCTAAGTTTCTGGGCTAATATCCACTTATCAGTAAGTGTATACCATGTGTTTTCTTTTGTGATTGTGTTACCTCACACAGGATGATATCCTCCAGATGCATCCATTTCCCTAAGAAGTTCATGAATTCATTGATTTCAATTGCTGAGTAGTACTCCTTTGTGTAAATGTACCACATTTTCTGTATCCATTCCTCTGTTGAGGGTAATCTGGGTTCATTCCAGCTTCTAGCTTTTATAAATAAGGCTGCTATGAACATAGTGGGGCATATTTCCTTATTACAAGTTGGAACATCTTCTGGGTATATGCCCAGGAGAGGAATTGCTCAATCTTCTGGTAGCACTATTTTCCAATTTTCTGAAGAACCACCAGAATGATTGTACAAGAATGATTGTACCAGCTTTCATTTCTACCAGCAAAGGAGGAGTGTTCCTCATTCTCCACATCCTAACCAGCATCTGCTATCACCTGAATTTTTGATCTTAGCCATTCTGACTTATGTGAGGTGGACTCTCTGGGGTGTTTTAATTTGCATTTTCCTGATGTTTAAGGATGTTGAATATTTTTTTAAGGTCCTTCTCAGCCATTTGGTATTCCTGAGTTGAAAATTCTTTGTTTAGCTCTGTAACCTATTTTTTAATAGGGTTATTTGAATTTCTGGAGTCCATCTTCTTGAGTTCTTTATATATATTGGATATTAGTCCCCTATCTTATTTAGGATTTTTAAAATTTATTTTATTAGATATTTCCTTCATTTACATTTCAAATGTTATCCCAAAAGTCCTCTATACCTTCTCCCCACCCTGCTCCCCTACCCACAGACTCCCACCTCCTGGCCCTAGCATTCCCCTGTATGGGGCATATAAAGTTTGCAAGACCAAGGAGCCTCTCCTCCCAAAAGATGGCCTACCAGTCTTGCTCCACCTATAGGGCTGCATACCTCTTCTGCTCCTTGTGTAATTTCTCTAGTTCCTCCATTGTGGGCCCTGTGTCCCATCCTATAGATGACTGTGGGCATCCACTTCTGTATTTCCCAGGCACTGACATAGCCTCAGAAGAGACAGCTATATCAGGGTCCTTTCAGCAAAATCTTGCTGGCATATGCAATAGTGTTTGTGTTTGGTGACTGATTATGGAATGGACCCCTGGGTGGGGCAGTCTATGGATGGTCGATCCTTTCATCTTAGCTCCAAACTTTCCCTCTGCAACTCCTTCCATTGTGTATTTTATTCCCTATTTTAGGAAGGAATGAAGTATCCATGTGTTGGTCTTCCTTATTCTTGATTTTCTTGTGTTTTGGAGATTGTATCATGGGCATTCTAGGTTTCTGGACTAATAACCACTTATCAGTGAGTGCACACCAAGTAACTTCTTTTGTGATTGGGTTTCCTCACTCAGGATGATATCCTCCAGATGCATCCCTTTGCCTAAGAATTTCATAAATTCATTGTTTTTAATAGCTGAGTAGTACTCCATTGTGTAAATGTGCCACATTTTCTGCATCCATTCCTCTGTTGAGGGACATCTGGGTTCTTTCCAGCTTCTGGATATTATAAATAAGGCTGCTATGAACATAGTGGAGCATGTGTCCTTATTGTCTGCTGGAACATCTTCTGGATATATGCCCAGGAGTGGTATTGCTTGATCTTCCGGTAGTACTATGTCCAGTTTTCTGAGGAACTGCCAGACTGATTTCCAGAGTGTTTGTACAAGCTTGCAATCCCAGCAGCAATGGAAGAGTGTTCCTCTTTTTCCATATCCTCACCAGCATCTGCCGTCACCCCAATTTTTGATCCTAGCCATTCTGACTGGTGTCAAGTGGAATCTCAGTGGTGTTTTGATTTGCATTTCCCTGATGATTAAGGATGTTGAACATTCTTTCAAGTGCTTCTCAGCCCTTTGGTATTTCTTAGTTGAGAATTCTTCGTTTAGCTCTGTATCCCATATTTAATGGGGTTATTTGAATTTCTGGAGTTCAGCTTCTTGAGCTCTTTGTATATATTGGATATTAGCAATGTGTGCTTTGAGCTTTACTCGTTTCCTTAATGAATGTGGCTGCCCTTGCACTTAAAACATAGACATTCAGAACTGAGAGCTCATCTTGGTAGATTTTACCTTTGATGAGTATGAAGTGCCCCTCCTTGTCCTTTTTGATAAATTTGGGTTGGAAGTCAATTTTATTTGATATTAGACTGGCTACTCCAGCTTGTTTCTTGGGACCATTTGCTTGGAAAATTGTTTTCCAGCCTTTTACCCTGAGGTAGTATCTGTCCTTTTCCCTGTGGTGGGTTTCCTGTAAGCAGCAAAAGGTTGGGAACTGTTTATGTAGCCAGTCTGTTTATCTATTTCTTTTTATTGGGAAATTGATTCAATTGATATTAAGAGATATTCAGGAAAAGTAATTTTGCTTCCTATCATTTTTGTTGTTAGAGTTTGGATTCTATTCTTGCAGCTCTCTTCTTTTAGGTTTGTTGAAGATTTTCTCCCTTGCTTTTTCTGGGGTGTAGTTTCCATCCTTGTGCTAGTGTTTTCCCTTTACTATCCTCTGAAAGGCTGAGTTCATGGAAAGATATTGTGTGAATTTTGTTTTGTCATGGAATACTTTGGTTTCTCCATCTATGGCAATTGAAAGTTTTGTTGGGTATAGTAGCCTGGGCTGGCATTTGTGTTCTCTTAGGGTCTGTATAATATCTGTCTAGGATCTTCTGTCTTTCATTCATAGTCTCTGGTGAGAAATCTGGTGTAATCCTAATAGGTCTGCATCTATATGTTACTTGGCCCTTTTCACTTATTGCTTTTAATATTTTAGAACATTTAGAATATTTTAATAATCTGGCTTTCATATACCCCCCATGTACTGTGAAACAGCTACTTGACAGATGAGTATTTCAGAGATTTCTTGTTTAAAAACTATGAACCATTTCAACTGAGTCATTTCTCTTTTTTCTCAAGAATGTCAAATGACCAGTCATCACTGTTAATAGGCAGAAAGATGAAATTAAATGCCCAAACAGTATCATTTTTTTCAACAGAAGTTGATTATTGCTATTGTACTCTAAATTTTCTGATGTGCTGTTCATGTTCAGAAGTTTATTTGTTTGTATATCATGTAAATTTTACTGTACAATGAATGTAAAATTGAATGAGTAAGATTTCTGATGCACTCACAATTCAGGTAAAATTCTTTAACATTATCTCACATTGTCTTATCACATGAAAGACACATAATATTTACTAAATAAGATTGAAGTTATACTAATCAAAGATAAGGTAAACTGTTATACTACCAAATGCAATATTATGCACTCACAAAATGCGCATCATTCCAGATACTGAAGAAGTGGTGCCAGGGAATCCCAATAGGTTGATACTGGAAACAAATAAATCATCTGGTATGTTTAGTTTTCCACTTAACATTAACATTCTTTATGAGTGTGAGTTTATTGGGTATTAACCCTAAATCCAATATGCATAATTAAAATTACTTCATACTCAACCACTGCTAATGATCAACTGAACTACTGAAAGTATGATGATACTGGACTTACTGGACTCGGTTTCCACATGCCTTCACAATGGGATATGCAATATCTGTCAAGAAAAATAAATGAGTGCAGTAAAATTAATATGTTCACAACTATTAGATTAGTCTCTTCAGAAATTGCTTCCTTAAGCCACTCATGCTTTTATTGCAATGCCATAGAAGATGTACTGGGCTTACAACTTTGGTTCTCAGGTTATCAGTGTGCAAAAGATTATTAGTGCACACAACATATAGATATAGAATAGAACTAAGTCATTGAAAATGCTGGACAAAAAAATAGGGTACGATACTGCCAGCCACATTTAAAATTCTTTGTGAACTTATAAATGAGGACGTCAACAAACATATGAAATTCAGAAACCAAATTTTCCTTATTATGCTTTGGATTTAGGCATGTTGCTGGAAGGGAATCTGAGAGTGTATATCTTGAACAGTAAGCACAAATATAGAGACCAAACTGGAAATGTAGTGTGACTTTTGAAACCACAAAATCTGTTCCCAGTGACATACTCTTTCCAGCAAGCACAAACCTCAAAAATACAGTGAAAATGAAATTATACCAGTAGTCCTATAAAACTATTCCCCAAAGCCATAGATTATCTAGCAAAAGTCCTGCACCAGACATGGAAAACCTCCCTTGGAGTTTTTGGTCATGGTGCAGTGGTCCAAGAAACTTCCAAATCAAAATAGTTTATTGATAACCTGCACTGTTATTGGTTTTCTCTTTGGACCTGACTGAGTGATGCTATTATATGGCACCATATACTTCAGACGCAATACTTGGAGAAACTAGACATAATAGGTTGGTCTGGGGTTGCTATATATTAAAATGCTACATACTGCCCCCCAAGATCTGGTTGCCTCTGATGAGAAGATCCTGAGGGACAAATCGATTCTCCAATAAACCAAATTATGCTACATAACCTTTCTCCCCAAGTTAAATGGTCAATAAAAGTCTAAAGCCTATGATTGGGCAGTATAGATATGTAAGTTTGATTGTTTGATTTTGAAAGAATTGTTACTGATGGAAACAAGAAAGTGTTTTAAGTTCCCAGCATAGATCTTAGTTTGGTGTTATAAGATAAATGTAATTTTGATCATAAACTTAAAGGAATATATAAGGCAGACAGACAGAATCAAAGATGGCGAACTAAATTTCATTCTGAACTTATATCCGAAAGTTGAAAATAAAATTGAGGATACAAATATGACTTTAGAGAACAAATTCTGTTGAGGTGTGCAGTACAGCAAGAGCCAGAATATATCTTGGATGGCTTAACCAGTGAATCACTGTGGCCAGGACACCATAGACTCAACCTAACAAGCAGGGCACTGTGCCAAGCCTGGGACTGTGAAACTGCCAGATTCAGCATCAATGAGCTTGTATCCTGAGGGAGAAAATGTAATTTTACTATAAATAATACCCTGTGAAGTGGGAAGCAGTAGAGACGGAAGAAATGGTCAACCAATAACTGGGCCAACTTGAGACCCATCTCATAGGAAAGCACCAATCCCTAACACTATTAATTTCAAAAATCTTAGGTTCATTTAAAATACCGACTTGTTTAAATGCTGAATTTCAGAAGTCAGCATTGTTGGTTCTGTATAAAATTTGAAAATATTTCTTTATAGGAAAGTGTCATTAACATACTTAACTGTTTTTTTAATATGTATCCAGACATTCTTCCAATTAGCAATAAAGGAAAACTTCTTACAGAGAATAATGATGTATTTATTAATTTTGACAACTCTAAATGTCTAATTATAGCTTACACACCATATGTATGCTTTGTTCTTAATTACTTTGGTCATTATTTTAATCTTTATTGTGTAGTCATTAATTAGAAATCCTGGAGCTTGGCAGCTGCAGCATATGCATCATTAAGACTATTAACAGTACATTCTATTTTACTTACCATGCAAATTACTTGCAAAGTCAGGCATTTTCTATTTCCTGACAGATATGAGACACACTCTGTAGGAGCCAAGTAATTTTTATTATACTTTAAATCTAATGTATTATAACACATCTTCCTAAATTTGCAATGAAAAATAATCAGATTTGGCATATATGTTATTATATGTAGGGTCACAGGCTCGGCCCTACAAAGCCAAATTCATCATCTCATCTTCAGTAAACCAACTTAAAATGGCCACATTATTAGTGAAATGCAGAAATCGGTGTTTTGGTTAGTGTGACCATATAGGAAATAAAGGACAGAAAGTCCATTAAACTCATTGTACACCAAATCCCACTCCAGGCTTCTAATGTGATGTTATGGTTAACCAAAAGGCAACAAATATGAATAGCTGCATTCGGGTAAGCTGTGTTCCACACTGCTTCTGCTATAACTCTCTTCTGCTGGTCACCTGACAAGTTGTGAATCATTCTTTTGTTTTGTTTTGTTTTGTTTTGTTTTGTTTTGTTTTGTTTTTTGAGACAGGGTTTCTCTGTATAGCCCTGGCTGTCCTGGAACTCACTTTGTAGAGCAGGCTGGCCTTGAACTCAGAAATCCGCCTGCTTCTGCCTCCCGTGTGCTGGAGGAAACAAGTTCTTTCTCTATAGGGCTTCAGTGCTTCAGTGCTAATAGTGCTTCAGCAGTTTCTTCTTCCAGTTGGAGGTCTCCTGGGGAATTCTCTTTTGGGGTATCCATTTATTAAATCTGATAACTAAAGAGTGGAATATAAATGTGTCTTTTGTATATATTCATTCCATCCCGGCAGGTGGTTTACATGTCTTCTTATTGACCCCTTTAGAAACTATAACTCACCTAGCTATTTACAGTAATAAAATTTGTGATTTGCTCTGTTTATGATGCTATCTACATACGTTTTCATGTAATCTTTGAGTCAGAATACAAACAGAATATGTTTATTAAATGGTTATCTGAAGAGGAAGGCACCTCTGCCCCACGATCTGATCAGTTTCTAACTAGCTGAGTCACAAATGTGAGTAAATTTAACAACTTTTCTGTTGGGATTTTCTATATACAGAAGTTCCTTTTATACCAAAGTATCCTAAGTAAAAATGTAAAAATAAATAAATAAATAAATAAATAAATAAATAAATAAATAAATAAATAAAAACCAATGTCAATGCACAAACAAGCATTTTCTCCTCTTCAGCCTGTAAAGCAATTATCTGGGAATCTCACAAGAAACTTCATTTACTGTAAAACACATGACTTAACTGATTAAAAAATATGTGAAACATTTTATGAAATAGAGTATTACTCAGCTGTTAAAAAAAAATAAGATCATGAAACTTACAGACAAATGGGTGGAGCTGAGGTAACCCAGAACCAGAAAGACAAACATGATACGTAGTCACTTGTAAATGGATATTAGCTGGAAAGGATAATCATGGTATAATCCACAGACTCAGAGAAGTTAATTAATAAGGAGGGCTGAGGTGGGGAAACATGGATCTCCCCGGAAAATAGAATAGATTTCATGGGTGGGCTGGTGGTAGGGATGAGAACAGGAGTGAGCAGTTGGGCTGGTGGAATAAGAGAATACTTGGAAAGACAATTGAAATTGGCTTGAAAAGAAACCTACTATACTGGAAACAACCTCCCAGGAATATATGAAGGTGACTTTAGGGAAGACTCCTAGTAATGATGGATAGAGAGCCTGAACTGGTCTTATTTTTTAATCAGGCATGCATCCAGTAAAGAGATTGGGACACCTAAGCAATCACAAATCCTCTTATATATAATTTGACTTGCCTTGAAGATTTGCTGGGGTAAAGGTAAGACAGAACACATGGGAATGGCCAAGCAATGACTAGATCAGTTTGAGACACATGCCCGGAGAGGGAGTTCATGTCTGATATTTCCTGGAAGACCAGGAATTAGAGGCTGGCTAGCTCAGGGACCTAGGATAGAAGCAAACATGACTGGCATAAATAAGTAAAGAAACAAAAAACCAAGCTAATAAATACATAAATATCAAAAGTTAATGAAATGGTTCCTAATGATACTTTGATATATTCATACACCAGAGCCTGACATAATTTTTGCCAGAGAAGCCTTATCTAGCCACTGATGGGAGCAGATGCAGAGATCTACTGCCAAACATTAAAAGAGCTCAGAGGATCCTGGGGAAAAGAGCAAGGAAGGACTGTAGGAGCCAGAGGAGTCAAAAACAACACAAGAAAATAGCCCACAAAATCAACTAACCAGGGCTCACAGAGGTTCAGAGACTGAACTGACAATCAGGGAGCCTTCGTGAGTATAACTTATGACCTCAGCATATATGGTACAGTTATGTAGCTTAGTGTTCTTGTGTGACACCTCACAGTGGGAGCCATATCTGTCTATAACTCTTTTGAGTACTTTTGGCCCACCCTTTTTTCTAATGGGTTTCCTCAACCAGTCTTGATATGAGGGTATGTGCCTAGTCATATTACAACTTAATATTTGGTTGATATCCCTTTAATGAAGGGAATTGAGGAAGTGGATCTGTGCAAGAGGGGAGGTAGGATAAAGGGACTGGGAGAAGAAGAGGAGGGGGGAGAACCTGCAGTCTGTATATAATATATGAGAGGAGAAGAAATTAAATATAGAAGTGTATTTAGGGACTTAATTCCTATTCTTTCTTTGGGCCTAATTTTATATCTGGTTGGTCTTATTAAACTTTAGTATGTTCTTACACTAGGGAATTAATAAATATTTTGGAATCTAGTTTTAACAATGCCTCTTAGAACTCAGTTTCCCTTTAATTGTTTATGTTTGATTGTTTGCTTTGTTTTGTTTTATTTTGTTTTGGGGTATAGAAAATCTTCTAATAGCAGAACCAGGGTAAGTATTTATGTGTACTCCTTGAGAGAATCACTATATGACCCAGGCGTACTTGGAAACTTCATAGTCATTGTATCTGCTATAAACATCTGAATGCAGTAATTGTTTTTAGGTGTACTTATGCTGTGAAAAAAAAATAATTGTAAAACTAATGATCATTTTCTGGGGTGTATAGTGTTGTTTTTCTAAAGGAGTGTTATAACCTTTATCGATCTTAATCACAAGACTCTCTTGACAACCAGGAAGTGTTGTACTATTGAGTATTGAAAACAGTATGCAATAAAAGCTGGGATGCAGAGTGATGTGTTCCTTCAAGAAACATGTGGATTAGACCAGGGACTCTGTTATGAGAAACTTGGTTCACTCTAAAATTAGGTTTTGTATAACAGTCAATAAATATGCTTCTGAAAGGTTTTTAGGTTTGGTCTGTTGAGGTCACCCCCTTCCCTTCAATGCTTCATTGAATCCTCCAGTGTCTCTATTTGATCACCCCTTGTGACTCAGTTTATCAATAGCTAGGTACTTAGCTTCCTTCTGGTAGTGTTGGATTTTGTCCCATGATACTCTCTCGTCTTTCTTAGCTAGACAGTTTAATAAAAGATTGTATTTTTGAGACAGGAACATATGATGTAGAACACAATAAAATTTGCTTATTTCAAATAGACTCAGAACAAAAATGCATGTCATGTGAGTCAGCATTAAGTATTTGAGAAAATTACATGGGGCTGTTATACACCTGTCCATTGTGCAATACACAAAGAAAGGGAGAGAATACACCGGTGTCTTATTATTTCCACTACATAAGTGGCAACACTGATTGATCAGGGCCATCAGAAAAGGACTCAGGGACCTCTTTTCTTCTGGCAACACAAAGTAGGGACAGAAGCAGGGTCTAGAAGCACATACACAAAAATACTTAATTAAAGTTACAGTTAAAATTCTTACCAGTTAGAACTCACGGCTTAGGAATTTTCTCCTGTGTTCCATCATTTTCAATTGTTATCGAATGCAAGTGCTTTTGCCTGATGAGTTAAATTCATTTGCTCTTTCTCTTGTTAGGAACAGGCACTATGTTTTGGGTGACTACTGTTGCCTAGGAAGGAGATGACAGTATATGCTTTTGAGAACTATTGTTGCTTAGAGAGGGAGTTTGTCGGTTTAAATAAAATGGAGTCTGAGTCAAAATGGCAGTACTTAAAACACCTTAGGTTTAACTGCCACCAACAGGGCTTTCTCTGTACCCCTGTAGCTTCATAGTACAAGTATACTGACAGGTCACCCAATATAAAATCAAACAAAAACTAGCTGTTTGAAGCAACAGGGATGCTTTTAAAGTAATAGCAAATATCTACTACTAAAATAGAGGCTGTATTTAGAGGAATGTTAGTTAATAAGTTGTGGAGTCAGGTACCACAGAAATCAAGGAATTTATCATTTTGTCTAATTTATGTGTTTTGAGTCTTGCACAAATTTCCACCCTCTCCTATTTGTCTCTTTTGTAGGTAATATTGAGGTCTTTTGAGGGCTAGCTCAAAGGATTATGATCCTGTTTTCTTGCAAGCCCTCTATGATAGGCATGAGTCCATTAGGACTTCTCATCCCAAAGGGTATTAATGTTTTCTATTTGGATATAGTTTGCTTGTGGTCTCAAACAGGCAGTTGATTTCATTCCTCCTATGTCTGTTTAATATTTTAGCCCAAACTTCTGGTACTTATGGAGGAAGGTTGTCTATTTCATTATGTGGGGACTATTTCTTACTCATTTGCAAGTTTCATGGAGATAACAGGGGAATGGGGATTCTTAGTGTCTACCAAGTTTAAGATAAGATTAAGGTTAAGATTTCTTTCTTTGGTGAGAAAAAGATAGGAATGTTTTGTGTTTCTAAAGGCATGGGGGAATGATTCACTGGTAGAAATGTATGATGATATTTAGTTTTTCCCAGTTGAAATTTTATAGTTTGTATTAAAGTCAATTATAGGTAGATTAGAATTCTATACCATTTGAATTGCATGTTTTCTCTGAGGGAGAGTGTTTTTAAACTTTGTGGGATTTAAACATACATCCACTAGCCCAAATACCACTAGCATTTGTTTCTTTCTGGTTCACAATTACTTTAGAATTTTTAACACATTAGTGTGTTAGAAAAAAAGAACACCTTTAGACTTTTCAGGGTAGCTATATTCACTTCCTCTTTTCTTTTAAGTTCCCTCACAGAGGCCTGCAATGTCTTGGGGGTACAGAGAGCACCCATTTCAGTTTCTCAAAATCCATTCTGAAATACCCAAATCCTTTACAATAGTTAAAAATTATTCTGCTTTATAAGAAATTATTGTCTCTTTGTTTGTGAGTTTAACTGCTTAACTCTAAGCTCAAAAATTTGGTAGCCATTTTTCTTTCATTTTTAGTTTTTGATAATAATTCTTGAATTGATTCTGCTACCCCCAAAGTGGCCATATATTCTAACACTTCCAAAAATGAAGCTTAGCAAGGTACCACTTTTGTGACCCTCAAAGCTCTAAAGGGGAATTCTCAACTGCTTTTTATTTTATTTTATAATAATTTGACAGAAATCAGTTTCTCTTTTTCTTATTTTATTTTGCCTCAGTTGTGGGGACCATTTCTGGATTTAACTTTGGCTGACTTGTCATTTATCATGAATGAGTCTGCAGACATCTGTCTTTATTTTTATTTAAGAAATGCATCATACTCATTCTGGAACAAATAGTGATGCTGTCCATGATTTTGCTGAGTGTCCTGACAATGGTGATGGGAAAGCTATATTGAGCATATGTTCCTGACTCTCTTTGCTACTTCCTTCCATATGGTCAAGGCCAGAAATACTTGTGACCTCTAATAATAATAATAATACTTAGTTGTTAGGATTTCCTAACAACTAAGAGAGAGAAGAGGTATCCCAAATTAGTGAATTACATTGCTATGGTTCAGGGCCTATTTGTTTTACTAGAAGTAGTACCAATGCTGGATGTGTTTCTGTGCATCTTTAGACTTGGAAGAATAATATCTCTAAGACGGTAGTGAAAAGAACTAAGATGGAAGTACCTGTATCTCAGTCAGAACAAGTTGCCTTGCCTCAAGCTTTTAGACCTTGTGGGACAGAAAACATGAAAACTGTGGAGCCTCCCTCCACAAAATCAACCAAATGGAGAAGTTATCATAATGACTTTCCTCTTTCCTTTAAAGTTTCCTTTAATATTTCCTTTAATATCCCAACTCAAACATAAACTGGTCTGGAAATGATTCCAATATTGGATAAAAGGAAATGATGGTGGGCATTTGGAGGGCTAGTTCTGGACATTTTCAGAGACATATTTTGAAATTGGCAACTTCCTTGTATCATACTTTGTTTTCTGTGGGTAAAAATGGAATAGGTTCTAGGGTTAAGGTAAATGTGACATCCTGTGTTACCCCAACTAATCTTTTTTTGGGGTTGGGTGCTGAGACAGGGTTTCTCTGTGTAGCCCATTGGGAATATTACCTTTGTTATTGGCTCTTATAATGAGTACAATGTTTCTTGTTTTGTCTTTTGTCCAATTGTGGTTCTGCACTGCATGATGCTCTATCTGTAATGGTAGTATATCACCCAGTTTTTATTATGATTCTGGTAAATTTATCTGAACCCTGGTATACTGAAAAACGCTTACAAATATTCGAAGACTTAGATCACACTCTGATTGGGCTGATCATTGCCAGTGTTGTTGCTCTCATAACATTTATAACCAGTTCTACTACTTCTGCATTAGCTTTAGCACAAGCGGTACAACCAGCTAGGTTTTTAAAATCATCTTGCTGAAAATGTAATTAATGCACTGATTATACAAGATTTGAATATATGGCTAGAATAAAAAATTGATGCATTTTATGATGTAGTGTAGGTCATGGGAGCTGAGGTACAAGGAGTCAAAATGAGAAGCCATTTGGAATGTCATACTTGATATTCATGTATTTGTGTAACTCCAGAAATGTATAATAAAAATGAGCACCAAGTGGACCAGAGTAAAAAGGCACCTTCAGGGTATTTGGCTTAGTACTAATACTCTTTAGATTTGTTAACCCAGCATTAGGAGGATGTAAATTTAAGAAATATACAGCCTTTGTCTTTTGAAACTGCTAGCATTATAAACAATATTCTTAAAAATTTACAGACTACTTTTTTCTTCATGATCCTCATTTCCATCTCTTATATTGGGCATAGCCACACTTGGCTTTATGATCCTTTCTTTGGCATGTCTATTACCAATTCTTTGAGAGGAATCATCAGAGCTTTTACACAGAGTTGTATAAGTTCAAGCTCCAAAGTCTTCTGTAGCAGAAGTTGGTAGTCAATGATGAGTAAGATCATCTTGAAAACTTTCTCAACCTAAGACAGGCAATGAATACAAGATTATTCATGTGCCAATGACAGGTAAGAGCTGTGTTTCAGATGGCAACCTAATACAGGCACAACTTTCTGCCTCATGACTGATAAAGTGCCTGTTATAGATTTTAAAAATGCAGGTAATACTTTCTCAGAGGTAGAACAACCAACGACAGGGGATGATTGCTAGGATTCATGTACCAATGACAGGTAAGGACTATACTTTATGAGGGGATGCCTAATATAGGCATAGATTTTCTGCACCAATAGCTGAGACAGTTTTGGCTTGTATAGATTAAAAAAGGGGGACAAATGGGGAACACTTTTAGAGTTATTTTTGGCTGACTTCTTGCTTGTGATTAATCATGGATGAGTTTGCAAACATATGTCTTTGTTTTTAAGTAAGACACACACTATACCCTGTCAAGCTCTACCACTTGCACATTTGTCCTTGAAAGACTGTACTAGCTTAAAGGAAATGGCTTTAATAACACATAGATACTGTGTACCATAAACTTGCCATATAAGCATTTGTGGTCATTGTTTATCTTCCTAGAATTGGACATGCTTTGTGTTGCTTACCCTTAAAACACTTAGAAAGTACAGTTGCTCACCTGAATGGTACTAACTAACAGAAACCCCACATTCTGTCTCTTCCATTTTCTTTCTACCTTTCCTATAATTATCCTCAGTCCCCTAATCATGGTTCCCTTGTTGAATGACCAGCTGGCTCTGACAATCAGTTGATAATCTGAGGCTAGAAATTTGCTATCACAGCAGAGAATTAGTTCCCTAATTCATGGCAGATAATTTAAGCATCACAATTCTTAATATTCTTGAGAGAGATTCCGTGTTCTGGCAAGGAAAACCATTCTACTGTGTAATCTCTGGCAGCCAATTAATTGTCATAATTCATAAATCTTGGTTTATATGACATTAGAGTGATGAGAAATCTTTTATACATTCTAGTGTGTTCTGCTAAGGATCATTGGACCCATATCCAACTATTTTAGTTCATTTTTGTCAAAATTGTATAAACAGTAGTATCTGGGACTCTTTCACCAGGGTTTTAATCATAAAAGGAGATATGGTAGAATTTATTATAGTGTAGAATTTTGATTCCCCTTTGAATTCCTAAAGTCCTCATAGGAACTGCTAGAAGAATAGAATGAGGGGAGGGTAAAGGAGGGAGAAGTGAATTTCTTCTCTTATAGGAGGCAAGGATAGAGGATAGATGGGAAGAGAGGCTTGAGGAAAGAGAAGCTATGCAGAATTTGTCTTAAGGCTTGGAAAAGTATTTAAGATTTTCATTTTATTCTGTCCTTCAATATCTCTCTTTGATTCTTACACTGCATCCAAAATTCTCATGTCCACTTCCTGTAAGTTAGCAATTTTGTCATTTCTTCTCTTAGAATCACTTCTAAATTCTAAAAAAGCAGGCTGCCCCCTGATTTGTTTGTTTTATTGCATAGATCTTCTAGTTTTACACATTAAAAAATTACTAATTTTTGAATATCAATCATTCTCCATTGAGAGAACCATTAAGCCAAGTTATCTATCAGTGTGTAAATCTCTCCATTTTCCAAAATGCTTTCAAATGTTGAAATTGTGTAATGATTATATATAAAACCGGAAGCGTCAGATGGCATTTTCTCTACACATAACTTATCTTCTTCTGTTTGAAAACCTCCTCCTCCCTTTCTTCCCCCTTCCTCATCTTTCCTCCTTTTCTCTCTGTCTTCTCTCTCTCTTTTCTTTCCATGAAAATTTCAAGTATTTTCTATACTAGCTCAGAGATATCTGATTTGGATCAGGCCTCTCTGTTATTTGGAAGATTGGATTTATCAACTTTCATCCAATACCTATTTTTATCCACTGGATGTCCTATTACTATTATACATTGTCCTGGACAGTGCCTCTGAACATCCACATTATTGGATGACACATTTGGATTTTAGGCTATTAATGACCAAGTAGGTGATCATAAAATTCCTGAGCTAAAGGATGGAAGAATGCATTAAGTATAAGCAGAAGACTTAGTAAAACACAGAAATGAATGAATATTTGAGGACTGTCAGGAGACAAAGGCCAAATTCCAACAACCAAGCCTTCCAAAATCAAATAAAACCAAGAAAACCAAAATGCCTTCGAAGGCTGAAAGTTCATTTGTTTCTAAATGACCTAAGAACCAACTAAACTACCAGAAACCAAAACTCATTTGAATCAATAATACAAAAAAATCGAAAGCAAACAATGCATACAAGTGAGGTGGGGTCAGAAGAATACAGACACCCATAGAAAACAACATTCTAATGCTGCTACTTTCTTAAGTACACATATTTATGTCAGGAAATAAGGACAATGAGAGGACCCAGAGATCTGATAAAACCCAAGGACTCCTTGGAAGACTCCCAACTCTGGATTCAGTAGGCTTTGATATTTTAAAAACATACTTTTTAAAAAATTACTTTATTAGATATTTTCTTCATTTACATTTCAAATGCTATCCCTAATGTCCCCTATACCCTCCCCCGCACCCTGCTCCCGTGCCCACCCACTCCCAATTCTTGGCCCTGGTGTTCCCCTGTACTGGGGCATATAAAGTTTGCAAGACCAAAGGGCATCTCTTCCCAATGATGGCTGACTAGGCCATCTTCTGCTATATATGCAGCTAGAGACATGAACTCTGGGGGTACTGATTAGTTCATATTGTTGTTCCACCTATAGGGTTACAGACCCCTTCAGCTCCTTGGGTATTTTCTCGAGCAACTCCATTGGGGTCTCTGTGTTCTATCCTATAGATGGCTGTGGGCATCCACTTTTATTTGCCAGGCACTGGCATAGCCTCATAAGAGATAGCAATATCAGTGTCCATTCAGCAAGATCTTGCTGTCATATGCAATGGTGNCTGCGTTTGGTGGCTGATTATGGGATGGACTCCCAGGTGGGGAAGTCTCTGGATGGCCCATCCTTTCGTCTTAGCTCCAAACTTTGTCTCTGCAACTTCTTTCATGGGTATTTTATTTCATATTTTAGGGAGGAATGAAGTATCCATGTGTTGGTCTCCCTTATTCTTGATTCTCTTGTGTTTTAGAGATTGTTTCTTGGATATTCTAGGTTTCTGGGCTAATATCCACTTACCAGTGAGTGCATATCTAGTGACTTCTTTTGTGATTGGGTTACCTCACTAAGGATGATATCCTCCAGATACATCCATTTGCCNAAGAATTTCANAAATTCATTGTTTTTAATAGCTGAGTAGTACTCCATTGTGTAAATGTACCACANTTTCTGTATCCATTCCTCTGTTGAGGGACATCTGGGTTCTTTCCAGTTTCTGGCTATTATAAATAGGGCAGCTAAGAACATAGTGGAGCATGTGTCCTTATTACCAGTTGAAACATATTCTGGGTATATACCTAAAAGAGGTATTGCTGGATCTTCTGGTAGTACTATGTCCAGTATTCTGAGGAACCACCAGACTGATTTCCAGAGTGGTTGTACAAACTCGCAATCCCACCAGCAATGGAGGATTGTTCCTCTTTCTTTACATCCTTGCCAGTATCTGCTGTCCCCTGAAATTTTAATCTTAGACATTCTGACTGGTGTGAGGTGAAATCTCAGGGTTGTTTTGATTTGCATTTCCCTGATGATTAAGGATGTTGAACATTTTTTCAAGTGCTTCTCAGCCCTTCAGTGCTCCTCAGTTGAGAATTCTTTGTTTAGCAATGCCCCCTAGCCCACTATCCATAGATAGGGGAGAAAGATTCTAAATAAGACAAGGGTATGTGTACCTGTTTAGAAGTAGTTCCATGAGGGCAAATCTAATCTCTGTCAAGATACAAGTAGTCTAGTTTAGCAGTATCAGCATACCAAACACAAATCCAGCAGAAACAACCAGGCCTCTTCTAAATCAGCATTGGGAGCAACAAGTACCACCTGGGAGCCAGGAGCAGTTCTTTGCTCTACCTTTCTGAATAAAGTGAAAATCAATGAAGATGCAGAATCAACAAAAGATTTGCAAAGCTGGGTATGCAAATGTGCTTTCATAGTCTGTTGGATGGTGTCTGTTGAATCCTGTTTATATTCTTTCCAAATGTCACATGTCCATTCATGGGTCTTGCCTCAGCAAAATATTACATGAGTCTGCATGGCATGACACTACCAGAAACTTCCATTTCAGTATTCTCTCTCTAGAAGTAGGAAATGACAGCCTGCCCCAATGAAGTTTTGCTGTTGTTGTTTTTTTGTTTTTTTGTTTTATTTTCTTTTGCTCTATTCTCATTTCTACCTTGGTATTCCTACATTTTGATCTGTAGTCTTTTCCAAAAGGTGCAATCTCCTCATAAACATCAGGATTCTTGTTACCTTTTTTTTTATTATTTTATTTATGTATTTATGTATTTATTTATTTACACTCCATATTTTATTCCCCCGTCCCCACCACATCCACCCTCTGACGGTTCCACATCCCATACCTCCTCCCTACCCCCTGTCTCCACATGGATGCCCCACCCTCCCCACCCCCCACGCCACCTGACCTCTAATTCCCTGGGGCCTCCAGTCCCTTGATGGTTAGGTGCCTCATCTCTGAATGAACATAGACTCGACAGTCCTCTACTGTATGTGTGTTGGGGCCCTCATATCAGCTGGTGCATGCTGCCTGTTTGGTGGTCTAGTGTTTGAGAGATCTAGGGGGTCCAGATAAAATGAGACTGCTGAACCTATTTTCTGGAAGTCCCATTGAGATTTGAGAAGACTCTTGAAGCAAGAAATCCTGAGTGCAAACCTCAAAGAACAATTAGGAATGACTATAATTAACCAGCTCCCCTTATAACACTTTAAAGAGATGGTGGTGGGCAGAAATTTTAGCCTACCTGAATACCTCAATCAGTCACTATTTACTTTCTTTGGGGCTAGGAAGAAGATGAGACATGAGCTCTGGGGAAGGCACAGTTTTCACTTTACATAGCTAGCTTACTAAGTTGGTAAGTGGCACTGCTGCCTTCCATCAGAAGTCCTCACTCCTAGGTCAAAAGGATCTCAAGTTAATCTAATGTGTTTGTCAATATTTTTGCCTCTGTGGCACTTGAACAGCCTCCTTTAAGGGAGCCCAGACAAGATCTATGAAAAATAAATTTGCATCTTTGATACTAGAGTCTACTAACATCTATCCATACTACTCATCCCTGACAATCCCTTCTGCACTTTCTGGGTTTCTCAGCCCTTTAGTGTGTTTCATGAGAACTCTTTGTTTCCAAGTCTCTGTTTCTTGCTCTTCTGCTGTCAGTCTTTTCACCAGCCTCATTCTTGGCCAAAGGAGCCTAGGAAACTTAACTACAAGGAAGATATTATCATTTCAACAGCAAGTAGACTTTAGTCAGGCTTTCAGCAAATGTAGACTGCAACAGCTTTTTGGGAAAGCTTTTGGGAAAATAGCTTTGTTTAAGGGGTGGGTTAAATAGTCCTGGAATGCAAGAAGAAATGTTTCAATCTTCCTGCAGGAACATCTTGGGTAGTTTTAAATCAACATGTTTTTGCTACCTTCATGAATCTTTCTCCAAAAATCAAATGGTAGAAACAGATGATAGATATTCTCTTTTGAAAAATGAGAAATTTACCAGCATCTGGAATGCAATAAAGGCTAAAAAAGATCATGAATCAAGCCACTACAGGCAGGACCATGGCAGCAGGATCGTCTATTAAAAGGAACATGGGTGAGGGGTGCAAAGCTTGGGAGGGAAAGAAGCAGGGAGGTGGATGTGTGAGGAGGTTTGGAACATAAAGGGAAGAAATTGGAAGATGGCAGGGACTTGGTCATGATGAAGTACAGAACTGTTACTAATTGGCTGGCTATACCCTGGAGTTGACTACATTAGATAGTTCTAGATTTTCACATTGACAGGCTAGAGATGCCATTCTAAATAGTCTAGAACATGCAGGCAGAGGAAACACAAATCTGACCAAATACTGTCCCATCTTTCCTCTTCCATCTTGTTACATGTAGGATAATCTGGCTTAAAAATTTTTCCACCACAAAACCAGAGACACTGAAACTTATAGAGAAGAAAGTGGGGGGAAAACAACCTCGAAGATATGGGCACAGGGAAAAATGCCTGAATAGAACTGTAAAGGCTTGTGCTGTAAGATCGAGAATTGACAAATGGGACCTCATAAAATTGCAAAGCTTCTGTAAGGCAAAAGACACTGTCAATAAGACAAAAAGTCCACCAACAGATTGGGAAAGGATCTTTACCAATCATAAATCAGATAGGGGACTAATATCCATTATATATAAAAAACTCAAGAAGACAGACTCCAGAAAACCAAATAACCCCATTAAAAATGGAGCGCAGAACTAAACAAGAAATTCTCAACTGAGGAATATCGAATGGCTGAGAAACACCTCAAAAAATGTTCAACATCCTTAATCATCAGGGAAATGCCAATCAAAACAGCCTTAAGATTCCATCTCACACCAGTCAGAATGGCTAAGATCAAAAATTCAGGTGACAACAGATGCTGGCAAGGATGTGGAGAAAGAGGAACACTCCTCCATTGTTGGTGGGACTGCAAGCTTATAAAACCACTCTGGAAATGAGTCTGGCGGTTCCTCAGAAAACTGGACATAGTACTACCGGAGGATC
>NC_034611.1:9173918-9185090 GCF_900095145.1 Mus pahari | reverse complement strand
TAGCTGCATATGTAGCAGAAGATGGCCTAGTCAGCCATCATTGGGAAGAGAGGCCCCTTGGTCTTGCAAACTTTATATGACCCAGCACAAGGGAAGGCCAGGGCCAAGTAGTGGGAATGGGTGGGTAGGTGAGCGGGGGCAGGGGTATAAGGGACTTTGGGGATAGCATTTTAAATGTAAATGAAGCAAATACCTAATAAAAATTGGAAAAAAAAATTTCCACCATCACCATTTGGCCACCTTAAATTCTGGGCAAAATTAGACCTTCAGGCAATCAAATATAACAGCCTACTCATTTTTTTTCTACCAGGTAACATCTCCACCAGTTCTGGGATATTTTTACAGGACATGAAGGAACTACAAGGATCCACATATGTTTATAGCGCTTTCTTGTTATCAAAGCCTAAAAAAATCAGAGCCTTAGCTACACAAAGATCAAATCTGTCAAATATTCCCAGACATTGCCCACTTACTAGTAAGAAATTCAACTTCCTCTGACTTGGTTTGGGAATAAAGTACTTATAAGCTCTTTAGGGATTGTATATCTCCATTTGCAGGCACACAAACTGCCTATGTGTATCACTCTCAAGTAGTTGGTTACCCCAAGACTAGTGAAGAAGAATCTCAAGTTAGATGGTGGTAAAGTCATACACCACTCTCAGCTTGATCCATCCTGGTCATTATTGTAGATTGTAACACATACATGGTATTATACAATATAAAGACATCAGAGAGTGACCTTTTAAAATCAAATGTTATGTCTCTTACAATATTCTAAAAGAAAAAAAAATACACATTTTCTGTCCATTGTCAGTCTCTAATTCTGTATTCTGAATGCAGAAATGAAACCAACCACTTCAGACACAAGCATGTTTGTCTCAAAAATGTCCTTCAAAGCCCATTTTTCTGAGTCAGCTTGGCCTCCTGACAATAGGACAGGAACAAGAGCAACAAAACGGTTAAGAAGTACAGGCATTGTGCCTATAGGAAGAGCTAAAAGGAAAACTATTTCCAACATAGATTATTTATATTAAATATAGTGGTACCCATATAGTGGCAGCTAATGGGATGCTTTAGTTTTTCACAACAGTAAAATACAGTAATTAGTACAGATTAATATAAATGCATAGTAAGAATAAGATTTAATTAACTACTTAATAAGTAAACCAATATGATAGATTAAAAGAAGAAAAACTGTTAACTAAATGTCTATGGAAAGGACAGAGTGTACTTGCTGACTGAAAGACCTTCAACCAATTACTCCAATATTAATGTTTTAGTAGAGTGTTCTTTATTGAATCGTGCTGGAGACTCTAAACATAGAGCTGATATTGGGCTATTTAACTATTGTTTCTCTCTGTGTGCTCCTTATTCTCATTCAAAATCAAAAGCAGTTATTGTAGATAATCCTCTAAACTGTACAAAACATACAAGAAGTTTGCTATCTTGTATTTTATATAAGATTTGCCTGAAAGTATATATGTGTGTATGTATGTATATAACATTATTTTATTATCTCATCCAGTCAATGAGGTTTATAATTCAACTTTCTTTTTTTATGTTCATAGCAGCGTTGTTTTCTTTTTCATTTTTATTAAATATTTTCTTCATTTACATTTAGTATTCACGTATTTATTTATTTATTTATTTTTGGTTTTTCAAGACAGTGTTTCTCTGTATAGCTCTGGCTGTCTTGGAACTCACTCTGTAGACCAGGCTGGTCTTGAACTCAGAAATCCACCTGCCTCTTCCTCCCAAGTGCTGGGATTAAAGAAATGTGCCACCACTTCCCAGCTTATTTACATTTCAAATGCTATCCCAAAAGTCCCCTTTACCCTCCCCCCCCCACCCCAGCCCTATTCCCCAACCCAGCCACTCCTGCTTCCTGACCCAGGCATTCCCCTCTACTGGGGAATATGATCTTCTCAAAACCAAGGGCCTCTCCTCCCATTGATGTCCAACTAGGCCATCCTCTGCTACATATGCAACTAGAGACCCATTTCTGGGAGGTACTGGTTAGTTCATATTGTTGATCCTCCTATAGGGTTGCCAACCACTTGAGTTCCTTGGGTACTTTCTCTAGCTCCTTCTTTAGGAGCCCTGTGTTCCATCCAATAGATGACTGTGAGCATCCACTTCTGTATTTGGCAGGCACTGGCATAGGCTCACAAGAGATAACTAACAGATGAATTTGCAAATTGCCTTTTCTTCCCCCCCCCCCGCTCTTCAGAAGTCTTTTATTAATACTGGGTGACATTAGCCTGGTTCCATAGTGTAGCAGTTATCACGTCTGCTTTACATGCAGAAGGTCCTGGGTTTGAGCCCAGGTGGAACCATGTGGTGTACTAGCAAACTGCCCTTTCTAACTCTGTGAAGAACTGAGTTGGAATTTTGATGGGGATTACATTGAATAGATGGCTTTCATCAAGATAGCCATTTTGACTATGTCAATCCTGCCAATCTATGAGCATGGGATATCTTTCCATCTTCTGACATCTTCGATTTCTTCCTTCAGAGACATAAAGTTATTATCATACAGCTCTTTCACTTCCTTAGAGTCACACCAAGGTATTTTATATTATTTGTGACTATTGTTAAAAGTGTTGTTTCCATAATTTCTTTCTCAGCCTGTTTATTCTTTGTGTAAAGAAAGGCCACTGATTTGTTTGAGTTAATTTTATATCCAGCTACTGCACTGAAGCTGTTTATCAGGTTTAGGAGTTCCCTGGTGGAATTTTTAGGGTCACTTATTTATACTATCATATCATCTGCAAACAGTGATATTTTAACTTCTTCCTTTCCAATTTGTATCCCCTTGATCTCCTTTTGTTGTCTAATTGCTCTGGCTAGGAGTTCAAGTACTGTATTGAATAGGTAGGGAGAAAGTGTCTAATCCCTAATTATAGTGTGATTGCTTCAAGTTTCTTTACATTTATTTTGATGTTGGCTCTTGGTTTGCAGTATATTGCTTTTATTATGTTTAGGTATGGCCTTCAATTCCTAATCTTTCTAAGAGTTTTATCATGAATGGGTTTTGGATTTTCTCATATGCTTTCTTGACATCTAATGAGATGATCATGTGTTTTTTGTCTTTGAGTTCATTTATATAATGGATTACTTTGATGGATTTCCATATGTTAAACCATCCCTGCCTTCCTGGAACGAAGCCTATTTGATCGTGATGGATGATCGTTTTGATGTATTCTTAGATTCGGTTAGTAAGAATTTTATTGAGTAGTTTTGCAAAGATATTCATAAGGGAAATTGGTCTAAAGTTCTCTTTCTTTCTTGGGTCTTTATGTGATTTAGGTATCAGAGTATTTGTGGTTTCATAGAATAAATAGGGTAGAGTACCTTTTGTTTCTATTTTGTGAAATAGTTTGAAGAGAATTGGAATTAGGTCTTCTTTGAAGGCATGATAGTACAATGCACTAAACCCATCTAATCCTGGACTTTTTTGGTTGGGAGACTATTGACTACTTCTATATCTTTAGGGGAAATGGAACTGTTTAGATCAGTAATCTGATCCTGATATAACTTTGGTACATGGTTTCTGTCTAGAAATTTGTCCATTTCATCTAGGTTTTCCAGTTTTGTTGAGTATAGCCTTTTGTAGTAGGATCTGATGATACTTTGGATTTCCTCAGGTTTTGTTGTGTCTCCCTTTTTATTTCTGATTTTGTTAGTTAGGATTTGTCCCTGTGTCCTCTAGTTAGTCTGGCTAAGGGTTTTTATATCTTATTGATTTTCTCAAAGAACCAGCTCCTGGTTTAGTTGATTCTTTGAATATTTCTTTTTGTTTCCACTTGGTTGATTTCAGGCCTGAGTTTGATTATTTCCTGCCTTCTACTCCTCTTGGGTGAACTTCCTTCCTTTTATTCTAGAGCTTTTAGGTGTGCTATCAAGCTTCTAATGTATGCTCTCTCTATTTTCTTTCTGGAGGCACTCAGAGCTATGAGTTTTCCTTTTAGGACTGCTTTTATTGTGTCCCATAAGTTTGGGTATGTTGTGGCTTCATTTTCATTAAACTCTAAAATGTCTTTAATTTCTTTCTTTATTTCTGCCTTGGCCAAGTTATCATTGAGTAGAGTGTTGTTTAGCTTCCATAAGATTGTTGGCTTTCTATTATTTATGTTGTTATTAAAGACCAGCCTTACTCCATGGTGATCTGATAGAATTCATAGGATAAATTCAATAATTTTTTATTTGTTGAGGCCTGTTTTTTTCCAATTTTTTATTAGGTATTTACTTCATTTACATTTTAAATGATATCCCCCAAATCCCCTATACCCTCCTCCCCCTGCTCACCTACCCACCCATGGCCCTGGGTTCCCCTGTACTGGGGCATATAAAGTTTGCAAGACCAAGGGGCCTCTCTTCCCAATGATGGCTGACTAGGCCATCTTCTGCTACATATGCAGCTAGAGACATAAGCTTGGGGGTTGCTGTTAGTTCTTATTGTTGTTCCACTTATAGGGTTGCAGACCCCTTCATCTCATTGGGTACTTTCTCTAGCTCCTGCATTGAGGGTCCTGTGTTCCATCCAATAGCTGACTGTGAGCATCCACTTCTGTGTTTGTCACGCACTGGCATGGCCTCTGTTGAGGCCTGTTTTGTGACCAATTATATGGTCAGTTTTGGAGAACATACCATAAGGTGCTGAGAAGAAGGTATATCCTTTTGTTTTAGGATAAAATGTTCTGTAGATATCTTTTAAATCCATTTGATTCATAACTTCTGTTAGTTTCCATGTGTATCTGTTTAGCTTCTGTTTCTACAATCTGTCCGTTGATGAGAGTGGGGTGTTGAAGTCTCCCACTATCATTGTGTGAGGTGCAACGTGTGCTTTGAGCTTTACTCAAGTTTCCTTAATGAATGTGGCTGCCCTTGCACTTAAAACATAGACTTTCAGAACTGAGAGCTCATCTTGGAAGATTTTACCTTTGATGAGTATGAAGTGCTCCTTCCTTGTCTTTTTTGATAACTTTGGGTTGGAAGTTGATTTTATGAGATATTAGAATGGCTACTCCAGCTTGTTTCTTTGGAACATTTTCTTGGAAAATTGTTTTCCAGCCTTTTACTCTGAGATAGTATCTGTCTTTTTACCTGAGGTCAGTTTCCTGTAATCAGCTAAATATTGGGTCCTGTTTTTGTAGCCAGTCTGTTAGTCTATGTCTTTTTATTGGAGAATTGAGTCCATTGATATTAAGAGATATTAACAAAAAGTAATTATTGCTTCCCATTATTTTTGTTGTTAAAGTTGACATTTTGTTCTTGCGGCTGTCTTACTTTAGGTTTGTTGAAGGATTACTTTCTCGCTTTTTCTAGGATAGAGTGTCCATCCTTGTATTGGTGCTTTCCCTTTATTATCCTTTGAAGGCCTGGATTTGTGGAAAGATACTGTGTGAATTTACTTTTGTCATGGAATATTTGGTTTCTCCATCTATGGTAATTGAGAGTTTTGCTGGGTTTAGTAGCCTGGGCTGGCATTTTTGTTCTCTTAGGTTCTATATAACATCTGTCCCGGATCTTCTGGCTTTCAGAGTCTCTGGTGAGAAGTCTGGTGTAATTCTAATAGGCCTGCCTTTATAAGTTACTTGACCTTTTTCCCTTACTGCTTTTAGTATTCTATTTTCATTTAGTGCATTTCTTGTTCTGATTATTATGTGTCAGGAGGAATTTCTTTTCTGGTCCACTCTATTTGGAGTTCTGTAGGCTTCTTGTATGTTCATGGACATCTCTTTCTTCAGGTTAGGGAAGTTTTCTCCTATAATTTTGTTGAAGATATTTACTGGCCCTTTATGTTGAAAATCTTCATTCTCGTCTATACCTATTATCCTTAGGTTGGGTCGTCTCATTGTGTCTTGGATTTCCTGGATGTTTTGAGTTAGGATCTTTTTGCATTTTCTTTGATTGTTATGTCCCTGTTTTCTATGGAATGTTCTACACCTGATATTCTCTCTTCCATCTCTTGTATTCTGTTGCTGATGCTCGCATCTATGGTTTCTGATTTCTTTCCTAGGGNTTCTATCTCCAGAGTTGTCTCCTTTTGTGTTTTCTTTATTGTTTTTATTTCTATTTTTAGATCTTTGATGGTTTTGTTAGATTCCATCACCTGTTTTCCTGTAACACTTTAAGGGTTTTTGTGTTTCTTCTTTAAGGACTTCTACCTGTTTAACAGTATATTCCTGTAATTCTTTAAGGGATTTTTGTGATTCCTCTTTAAGTCCTTCTACCTGTTTAGCTGTGTTCTCCTGTACTTCTTTAAGTGAATTATTTATGTCCTTCTTAAAATCCTTTACCAGCATCATAAGATATGATATTAAATCAGAATTTTGCTTTTAAGTTGTGTTGGGATATCCAGGACTCACTGTGGTGGGAGTGCTGGGTTCTAATGATGCTGAGTGGTTTTGGTTTCTGTTAGTGTTTCCTTTTCTCCATCTGGTAATCTCTGGTGTTAGTTGTTAGAGCTGTCTGTGGCTGAAGCTTGTTCCTCCTGTGATTCTGTTAGCCTCTGTCAGCACTCCTGGGAGTTGAACTCTCTCCTGAGTCTCAGTGGTCAGAGCAGGCAAGCACTCCTCTTGCAAGGAAAATGTGCAGAGGTCTGGAGCTCAGCTCTGCCTCCTGGCTGAAGATGAAGGCTTGAAAGTTACCCTGTCCCAGAAGCTATGTTGCTTCTGCAGCCTCTGTGCTATCCTGTGCAGACCTGTCTCTTTGGGACCAGGGATATAAGATGGTGTTCTCACCTGGTCCGGAGGACAGAGCCCTTTCTGGCTGCCCCCTCTCCTATGGCGGGGAAAGTGTGCAGAATTCTGGGTCTCAGCTCTGCCTCATAGCTGAAGAAGAAGGCCCGAAAAGTTCAACTTTCTTTTAATTAACGGGTAAATTTATTTTGAGTGTTGCTATGTCTCATGACAATAAAAAAAATTAGAAAAAAATAAGCAGGTATCAAAAGTAAATGTTAAAGGGATGTAACAAATGAAATACTTTTAATAAAGGATTTATTTGTGAAGATTAAGAAGGTAATTATTCTTTTCAGTGTTTCAAAGAGTGAAAAATCTTAAATTTTGAGTGTTTAGATTTAAAAGATGGAATTTAGAGATTAAGTAAATCTGATAAGATTCTAAAGTCAAAGTTCCATATGCATCAATATAAAATATCTACCCAAATCGATAGAATTATCCTAACTTATTTATTTGCTTTTGGTGTATTTAAACATCCTAACTTAAGAGAACAAAAAGATATGTCTAATTAACACTTATTAAAAATTGGCTGGTTCTTGTCCCACATTTTATTTAAATGTTGACTGTATTTAATACCTAGTCTGCATGTCTCGTTTCTGTCTCCTAACCACAGCGTCCCTCCCTTTGCTACACTATTATACTAGTCCAAGCCCGGACTAGTGTGGTTAAAGCAATGAAGAACATTTTTTTGTTGTTGTTCTTGCACTTTAAAGTGAACTAAATCCCAAAGGAGAAAATTCCTAAAAATATTTTGTTATTCTGTCTTCATGTTCAGGCAAGCCATAGAGATTCTACCAGATGGAGTGTAACAGTGTATGTTCTACAAGTGGAGTTTATACACAAAGGAAAATTAACTTAATGCATGCATGCAAATCCATTGACAATGAAGCCATTTTATGAAATGAGATAGCTATTAAAATAATAAAAGTAAACAAAGAAGCAAGCAAGCAAGCAAACAAACAAAAAAACAGAATCAGTGTTTTCTCCTGAGCTCCAGTGACTTGTAAGGGATCAACTATCAACTGGCCTTGACAGTAAAGAAAAAGAATTTGAGTTCCTTCATGCTCTTAAGTACATAACAGGAATCTATGACCAAGTATTAAAATGATTGCCATGTTTCTTTTCCAGTCCTAAGTCTCACAGTCCCCAGACAGGGGATTTGATGGCCTCTTCTCACTTCCACAATCATTGCAAATATACAATGCAGTAACATACCTGTAGGCAAAATACTCACACATATCACATAAAATACTATAAAATGAAATAAGAGAGAAAGATAAGCCACAAAATATAGGAAGTGTATACTTTCAGAGACACAAGGATTTTAAATGTTTAAACCATATAAAACAAACATTCTTAGAAAAGAAGCTCATAGAATTTGGGCATTATACAACTTAGACATACATAGAAATAGTTTATCTTAGTCCATAAACATGTGCATTTTTATGAGTCTACTTAAAATAATAAAAGAGAGAGGAAAGACACATTTTCAGTTTAAAAGCTTTAGGACCTGTACTCATTCTTGTCTTTTGTTTAACCACAGTAGACACAGCTATTAAAACAGCATCCTTTTGCTGGCTCTCTGTGGAGTCTTGTCCCATGCTCTGGGTTTCTAAGCTCTTCTCTCAGGGATCAATCCTTCTAAAGCTGATTAAAGTTGTTAGTGTTTGTGATTTCTTCACAGCTGCATATCTGAGGGCCTTGGCTTTTTCAGCTGCCTGCTAGAGGCTGTGTTTAATTTTCTGATAAAGAATGTTCTACTATAGCATTTTGCTTCTTTAGGACCAGTACAAGTTGCATCCATCATCATTGTTTACATATATTTATTAAAAATAAGTCTCCACAAATATAAGGGAAAGAGTGTGAAGAAAATTAATATCTGCTGTGATGAATCACTGGGTAAAATTGTCGTGACTAATCTGTCTGCATACAAGCTCAACTAATACCAAGAAAATGAGCTAGACCAGACATGGTGGTACATATTTGTCATCTGACATCCCAGCCAGCCAAAGGCTGAAAAGAGTAAAGAATATGAGTTGGATTCCAACCTGTGTGCAAAGTAAGAACTCTTAAAATTAAACACAAAAGATAGATACATTAAACAGCTAACCACTGAAGCATAGAATGTGGATGATACATATGAAATCAGAGAGAAAATTTTGGAAGAGATGTATGTCACTGGAGAAAGGTGAATGAAATTCTAAGGGGTAGATACAAAAACCTACTACATGATAGGATAGGGCACTAAGAACATATATACAGGTTATTGAAATAGAGGTTATTAAATCCTGGTGAGAAATGTTTATTATTGTTTGATAGAAACAACATAATTAAAACAATGTAATTAAAATGCTACAGTTTGAATACCAAATATAATTGAGGAGTTCTGATGGAAACATCTCAGAATAATTTCTGTAAAACACAATAGAGATGCAACTATACCATCAGATACAGCAAGTCAGGGGAGAAAACTTCCTTGTCTTATGTCCTGTCATGCTTTATGTCAACCCTAGCGTCATTTGGGAAGAAATATTCCTAATTTAGAAAATGCCTCCATAAGATTTACCTATAGTCAAGTCTGTTGAGCAATATCTTATACTTTGATATGGGATAGTCTAGCCAATTGTGGGTGGGGACACTTTCGGGCTCATAGGCCTGGGTTCAATAAGAAAGCTTGTTGAGCAAGCTAGTAAGCAGCATCCTTCCATTGCCTCAGCATTAGCTCTTGCCTCTAGGTTCCTACCCTGAATTTCCTGAGTACTGGACTATGATATGAAAGTGGAGGCTGAAATAAAACCTTTCTCCCTCAATTTTATTTCTATCTATCTATCTATCTATCTATCTATCTATCTATCTATCTATCTATCTATCTATCAATCTATCTATCTATGTGAGACAGGGTTTCTTTACATAATCCTAGGTGTTTGGAGTCTACTACATAAACCAGGCTGGCCTTGATCTCCCAAGATCCACATGCCTCTGTCTCCTAAATAGTGGAAGTAAAGGAATGTGCCACCATGACCAGCTCGGTAATTGTGTTTTATTACAACAGTAGAAGTCTTACAAGATCTTCATTAGCCAACAAAATTAGATCCTTTATAAAAATATGTTTCACACACCCTAAAATAAATCTTTGATTATAACCAATAGCTCTGTTTTTAGACTACAGACTTAATTAAAAAGAGATAAATCATGCGCAGTACTATGAAGTTTGACAACAACCCAAGGGTAATTAAGTCATTTATCTCAGAGCTGAAATTACAACTACCACTTTACTACATAAACATAACCTCTAATTACAGTTTAAATATTTGTTCTTTAACCAATGGATACATTTAGTCTTCATGTTGCATCAATATTTCTTTGCAACAGACAGAGACCATTATAGAAAACCCACAACCAATCAAAATGTAGAATTGTGGTGTCCAATCCCTATGGATACATTTATAACAACCCCCATATATAAGACTCCATGACTATTGTGAAAGACAAAGTGGGAATAAAAGTATAAAAGCTAGAAACTCGGAGAGTTCCATGACAGGAAATATTTAGTAGAGTGTTGGATGAGTTGGGGGAGAGGAATGGGAGAAATAATATGATCAAATTATATTTAATGAAAAATGTAAAATAATATCACCAATCTATCCATTGCTCCTTCCTCTCACCAAATCAAATTTCAGCACAAATATAATTTTGGCTTTATATAGTTTTCTCTAATCTACATTGTCCTGTAATAGTAGGCATGCAGAGTTGAAGACTTTTTAGACTGGCTTATATCACTTTGTAATATATATTTTGCTTTTCTCTATATTTTCCTATGGCCTCATAGCTCATTGTTTCCTTTTAACCCTGAATATTTATCTATTAGCTATTAATTGAACACAAAGTTCAGTTTATCAATTCTCTTGAAGAACATTTTGTCTTAGAAGTGCATCAATAAATAAGAAAGTACATCGATATGCAGGATATTTTGTGAATATTTCTGTAACCAAATCTTCAGAAATATTAACTACTGTTACTGGTAGCAAGTGTGCTGAGATGAGCGCTACCACTGTGCTCTAAACTGCCTAAATCACTTTATACTCCTCAAAGCCAAGAGAGAAGCTCCTTTACTTCTGGTCTTTACCAGGACTTGTTTTTACCAGCATGATGCATGTTTTACATTAGTTTATTAATAAGCAGATCATGGTGCTGTTCTGTTTAATCAGCCTTCTTTGGTGCCCATGTTCTTGTTCTTCTTGTTCTTCTTGTTCTTCTTGTTCTTCTTCTTGTTCTTCTTCTTGTTCTTCTTCTTGTTGTTGTTCTTCTTGTTGTTCTTCTTGTTGTTCTTCTTCTTGTTGTTCTTGTTCTTGTTCTTCTTGTTCTTGTTGTTGTTGTTGTTGTTGTTGTTGTTGTTGTTGTTCTTCTTCTTCTTCTTCTTCTTCTTCTT
>NC_034611.1:9166327-9173716 GCF_900095145.1 Mus pahari | reverse complement strand
TCTCTCTCTCTCTCTCTCTCTCTCTCTCTCTCTCTCTCTCTCTCTCTATCTCTTCTTTCATGTTTTGTCTTCTATATATATTCTTCCATCAAGTGTATGCAAAATCTCTTCCTCAATTTGTTCAGGTCATTTTCTTAGTTTTGCTTAATTCTCTAGCTGTCCTTACAAGTTACATTTTTGCATATATCTCTCTGGATCTGTGACATGTCTTTTCATTTCTAAACAATGAATTTTGCAGAGTAAAAAATTTTAATTTTAATTGAATATAGTTAATCAATTCATTCCTTTGCTGACCATGCCTTTGAAATAATTACTGAAATCGCTATACACACAAAATAATGATTTGCTCATAAGGTATCTTCTAGAGCCATGGTTTATATTTTTATCTTGCTCCAATTGGGATAGATTTTAGGAAGTATGGCAAATATGGTTTCTGTTTTCCTTTTTTTTTGTTTTGTTTTGTTTTTGCAAGTGAATATTTCATTTCCTATTTCACTTGTTTAAGAACATAAGTTAAGAGCATTACTGCTTACTTTTGCTTCCTCACTAAAGATTAGTAGACTATATTCCTGGGGTTGCTATTATGTCTTATTTGTTACATATTACAACACTGTTCTGATTACTGTAACTTTATAGGAAGTCTTATTAGGAAGTTGCGTTACCCTTTTTATCTGTTCTTCAGTATAATGTTATCTGCTGAAGTATTCTGCTTCTGCACACTGACCTCACAATCATTTTGTTGAAATCTAGACAATACCCATTTGAGATACAGGTTACATTGAGTCTACAGGTCAAACTGTGAAGGATAGATACCTCAATACATTGAGACTTTATGTCTATGAACATATAATGTCTCTACTTATTTACTTCTTTGATTTATTTCACCAGAATTCTTATCCTCCTTGTATGGGTTTAGAATAAAGCAATAGCATTATGCCCTGGACTTTCATGTGAAGACTGCCTCTATATAAATAGTATAGTGTTTTTAAGTTTCAAATTGCATTTGTTTATTTCCTGAATATAAGAAAGCTATTATCTTGTGTATTAATTTTGTCCCTGCAGCCCTGTTATAAATTTTTGCGTCAAGATAGTTTTGCCATTTTTATTTTTCAGATTTTTCAGATAATCAAGAAATTTCCCAACAAGTTGAGTTTTACTTCTTTCTTGTTAGTTTGTCTGAGGCTTGCTTTCTTTTGTTTTCTCATTCTATTATCCAGAACTTTCTGTCTTTGTTGAAAAGGTGTTGTGTGTGGGAGCATGCTAGCATTGCTCATTTTCTGATCATTGAACATAACATAAGCCATAGGTTTTTGTTGGATCTCATTTATCAGATGGAGGAAGTTACCCCCTTCTATGCATTTTTTCATATTTTATCATATTACTTGATATTTTTTAGCATATTAGTTATCTTTTTTCATTGTTGGTACAAAATACTCAATAAAAGAAACTTAAGGATAGATTATTAGTTTTTTGTGGGGGGGAGGGGAAATGTTGTTCATTTGTTTGATTTTCACTTTCAGTTCCAGGTTCATAGTCCAAATATACCAAGGAAAGCATGGCAAGCTGAAGCCACCCTGCATCTGTGCTCAGGGAACCGAAAGCACAAACAAGTGGGATATGCCAATAGAGCCTGAAGAACTGCCCCTACTTCATTCAGTAAAGCTCTACCTCCTAAAGCTTCCACCACTCTCTCTCAAGTACACTTTTGGCTTGTGAGCAAGCACTCAGACACAGGAGCCTTTATTCAATCCTTTATGCAGACCTCAGTGTGTATGAGAATTTGTCAAATTAATCTTTTCTGTGTCTATGATAAAATCATGTTATTTTTAAGCCAGTTTATATAATCATTTGCTTTATTGGCATTTGACTTTTTATTGAAAATAGAGTTTTCTCTCATATAATGTATGCTAACCACAATTTCCACTTTCTCCACACCTTGCTCCCTCCTAATCTTCTCTCTTCACCAGATCCACTCTGCATTTATTTCCTCCTCAAAAAAGAGGAGACCCCCAAGAACCTCCAAGACCTCCAAGACCTCCAAGAACCACATCCAAACAGGACAAAACAAGATACAGGAAGACAAGGCACAAGCTCTGGTATCAAGGTTCAGGGAGGCAACCTAATAGGAGGAAAGGAGACTCAAGAGAAGATAAGAGCCTAAGATAAACCTGCTCCCACTATTAGCAGTCTGTCAAACCACCAAGTTGACAACCCTTATTCAATACCATATTCAGAGGACCTGGTACAAGCATGTGTAGGCCCCTTGTCTGGAATTTCAGTCTCTGTGAGCCCATTATGACCCTGCTTCGGTGATTTGATAAGCCATGTTCTTTTGGTATCTTACATCCTATCTATCTAAATCCAACAATTTCCCCTTTGCCTCCTTGTTCTTGGCTGGTAGGGACCCAATGAAGATCTCCAATTTAGACTCTCTTTCTGCATAATGTCTAGCTGTGGGGGTTAAACCACCCTTGTATAAATGGGATTCCTATTTGGTGTATGATTATACTACACATTTCTGGATTCAATATTTCCGTTAGGAACATTGCTTTTATGTTCATGAGATATTAGTCTGCGTTTCCTTATTGTGCTTCCTCTGTTTACTTTTGTTATGATAGTGGATCCAAAATGAATTGGAAAGTATTGTATTTATTTTATAAGAAAAAAAAACGGACTCTGGAGAATGAGCAAAATTAAAACAAACATGTTTAATTGACTTGAACTGGATATGAACCAATAATGTACTTACTGCTTATATTGTTTTTTAAACACATTTTTAATTTTGAAAATTAAAATTCAATTATATAACATTCCCCCTCCCATTTCCTGTCTTCTTTCCTTTCATGTCCTCAATCCTTGCACCATTTAAATTCATAGCGTTTTAGCAGTGTTATCCTGTATTTCTTTGTGAGTTATTAATGTCCTCCTTAAAAATTCTCTACCAGCATCATGATATATGATTTTAAATCAGAATCTTGCTTTTTGGGATGTGTTGGGGGCATCCAGGTCTCGCTGTGGTAGGAGTGTTGGGTTCTGATGATGCTGAGTGGTCTTGGATTCTATTAGTAAGATTCTTACATTGGCCTTTCACCATCTGGTAATATCTGGTGTTAGTTGTTAGAGCTGTCTCTGGCTGGAGTTTGTTCCTCCTGTGATTCTGTTAGCCTCTGTCAGCACTCCTCAGAGTCCAACTCTCTCCTGAGTCTCAGTGATTAGAGCACTCTCTGCAGGCAAGCTCTCCTCTGGCAGGGAAGGTGCACAAAGGTCTGGAGCTCAGCTCGGCCTCCTGGTTGAAGATGAAGCCCCGAAGGGACCCTGACCAAGAAGCTATGTTGCTTCTGCAACCCACTTGCTCTCCTGCACAAACTGGTCTCTGAGGGACCCTGAATACAAGATAGCATTCTCACCTGGTCCCAGGGACAGAGCCCTTCCTGGAGGCCAACTCTCCTCTGGCAGGGAAAAATGCACAGAGGTCTGGGTCTCAGCGCTGCCTCCTGACAGAAGATGAAGGCCCGAAGCAACCCTGTCCAATAAGCTATGTTGCTTCTGCAGCCAGCGCACTCTCCTGAGCAGACACAAAAATCCCTTAATGCTAAACAGGTAGAAGTCCTTAAAGAAGTAACACAAAAATCCCTTGAAGTATTACAGGAAAAACAAACAAACAGATGACGGAATTGAATAAAACCATCCAAGATCTAAAAACGGGAGTAGAAACAATAAAGGAAACCTAAAGGGAGACAACTCCGGAGATAGAAACCCTAGGAAAGAAATCAGGAACCAGAGATGTGAACATCAGCAACAGAATACAAGAGATGGAAGTGAAAATCTCGGGTGCAGACAATTCCATAGAAAACATGGACACAACAATCACAAAAAATGCAAAAAGATCCTAACTCAAAACATCCAGTAAATCCAAGACACAATGAGAAGACCAAACCTACAGATAATAGGAGTAGATGAGAATGAAGATTTTCAACTTAAAGGGCCAGCAAATATCTTCAAAAAAGTTATAGAAGAAAACTTCCCTAACCTAAAGAAAGAGATGCCCATGAACATACAAGAAGCCTACAGAACTCGAAATAGACTGGACCAGAAAACAAATTCCTCCTGACACATAATAATCAGAACAACAAATGCACTAAATAAAGACAGAATATTAAAAACAGTAAGGGAAAAAGGGCAAGTAACTTATAAATGCAGACCTATTAGAATTACACCTGAGTTCTCACTAGAGACTATGAAAGCCAGAAGATCCTGGGCAGACATAATGCAGATCCTAAGGGAACAAAAATGACAGCCAAGACTACTATGCACGACAAAACTCTAAATTACCATAGATGGAGATAAAAAAAGTATTCCATTAAAAACCAAATTCACACAGTATCTTTCCAAAAATCCAGCCATTCAAAGGATAATGAAGGGAAAACACAAACACAAGGAGAGAAGTTAAGCCCTACAAAATGCAAGAAAATAATCCTTTAACAAAACTAAAAGAAGACAGCCACAAGAACAGAATCCCAACTCTATAAAATAAATTGACTACCAACCCAAAGTTATCAAAAAAGAAAAGGAGGGGCACTTCAGACCCATCAAAGGTAAATTCTTCCAAGATGAACTCTCAGTTCTGAATATCAGTGCTCCAAATGCAAGGGCAGCCACATTCATTTAAAGAAACTATAGTAAAGCTCAAACCACACATTGTACCTCACAAAATAATACTGGGAGACTTCAACACCCCACACATCAATGAACAAATCTGGAAAACAGAAACTTAATAGAGACACATTGAATTAAAAGAAGTTATGAAATAAATGGATTTAACAGATATCTACAGAACAATTTATCCTAAAACAAAATGATATACCTTCTTCTCAGCACCTCTTGGTTCCTTCTCAAAATTTGACCATATAACTGGTCACAAAAGCAGCCTCAACAGATACAAATATATTGAAATAATCCCAGGCATTCTATCAGATCACTACTCACTGAAGCTGATCTTTAATAACAACATAAATAAGAGAAATCCAACATTCATATGGAAGCTTAATAACACTCTACTCAAAAAAGAAAGAAATGAAAGACTTTTTAGAGTTTAATGAAAATGATTCCACAACATACCCAAACTTAATGGGACACAATGAAAGCAGTCCTATGAGGAAAACTCATAGCTCTGAGTGCCTCCAAAAAGAAACTAGAGAGAGCATAAACTAGCAGCTTGACAGCAAACCTAAAATCTCTAGAATAAAAAGAAGCAAATTCACCCAAGAGGAGTAGATGGCAGGAAATAATCAAACTCAGGGCTGAAATCAACCAAGTATAAACAAAAAGAACTATTCAAACAATCAACCAAACCGGGAGCTGGTTCTTTGAGAAACTCAACAAGATAGATAAACCCTTAGCCAGACTAACTAAGGATCACAAGGACAGTATCCTAATTAACAAAATCAGAAATGAAAAAGGAGATATAACAACAGAGCACAAGGAAATCTGAAACATCATCAGATCCTACTACAAAGAGATATACTCAACAAAACTGGAAAACCTGGGTTAAATGGACAAATTTCTAGGCATATAACAGGAAATAAAATTAAATCAGCATCAGATTAATGACCTAAGCAGTCCCATATCCCCTAAAGAAATAGAAGCAGTCATTAATAATCTCCCAACCAAAAAAAAAGCCCAGGGCTAGATGGCTTAATGCAGAGTTCTATCAGACCTTCAAAGAAGACCTAATTCCAACTCTCTAAACTATTCTACAAAATAGAAACAGATAGTACTCTACCCAATTCATTCTATGAAGCCACAATTACTCTGATACCTAAATTACATAAAGATCCAACAAAGAAAGAGAACTTCAGCAATTTCCCTTATCTCTGCAAAAATACTCAATAAAATTCTCACTAACCAAATCCAAGAACACATCAAAACAATTAACCATCATGATCAAATAGGCTTCATTCCAGGGATGCAGGGATGGTTTAATATATGGAAATCCATCAACGTATTCCCCTATACAACCAAACTCAAAGACAAAAACCACAGGATCATCTCCTTAGATGCTCAGATATTATTTGACAAAATCCAACACCATTCATGATAAAAGTCTTGGAAAGTACAGGAATTCAAATCCCATACCTAAATATAATGAAAGCAATATAAACAAACCAGTAGCGAACATCAAAATAAATGGAGAGAAACTTGAAACAATCCCACTGAAATCAGGGACTAGACAAGGCTGCCAACTTTCTCCCTACCTCTTCAACATTTTACTCGAAGTCCTTGCCAGAGCTATTAGATAATAAAAGGAGATCAAGGGAATAAAAATTGTAAAGGAAGAAATCAAAATATCACTATTTGCAGATAATAGTATATGTAAGTGACCCTAAAAATTTCACCAAAGAACACCTAAATCTGATAAACATGTTCAATAAAGTAGCAGGATTTAAAATTAACTCAAACAAATCAGTGGCCTTTCTCTACACAAAGGATAAACAGGCTTAGAAAGAAATGAAGGAAACAACACTCTTCAAAATAGGCAAAAATATTATAAAATACCTTGGTGTGACTCTAACTAAGGAAGTGAATGATCTATATGATAAGATCTTCAAGTATCTGAAGAAAGAACTCTAAGATCTCCGCAGATGAAAGACCTCCCATGTTCATGGCAAGATTAACATAGTAAAAATGGCTATCTTGCCAAAAGCAATCTACAGATTCAATGCAATCCCCATCAGAATTCCAACTCAATTCTTCACTGAGTTAGAAAGGGCAATTTGCAAATCATCTGGATTAACAAAAAACCTAGTATATCAAAAACTATTTTCAACAGTAAAAAAACCTCTGGTGGAATTACCATGCCTGACCTCAAGTTGTACTACAGAGCAATTGTGATAAAAACTGCATGGTACTGGTACAGTGACAGACAAGTAGATCAATGGAATAGAACTGAAGATCCAGAAATGAATCCACACACGTATGGTCACTTGATCTTTGAAAGGGAGCTAAAACTATCCAGTGGAAAAAAGAATATTTGCAACAAATTGTGTTGGTACACCTGGCAGTTATGTAGAAGAATGCAATTTGATCCATTCTTACCTCCTTATACAAAGTTCAATTCTAAGTGGATGAAGGAACTCCACATAAAACGAGAGACACTGAAACTTATAGAGGAGAAAGTGAGGAAAAGCCTCAAGGATATGGGCACAGCTGGAAAATTCCTGAACAGAACAGCAGTGGCTTGTGCTGTAAGATCAAGAATCGACAAATGAGACCTCATAAAATTGCCAAGCTTCTGTAAGGCAAAGGACACTGTCAATAAGACAAAAAGGCCACCAACAGATTGGGAAAGGATCTTTACCAATTCTAAATCAGATAGGGGACTAATACCCT
>NC_034611.1:9143500-9166312 GCF_900095145.1 Mus pahari | reverse complement strand
ATATATATATATATATATATATATATATATCAAGAAGCTGGACTCCAGAAAATCAAAAAACCCTATTAAAAATGGGGTTCAGAGCTAAATAAAGAGGAATTCGGAATGGCTGAGAATCAATTGAAAACATGTTCAACATCCTTAATCATCAGGGAAATGCAAATCAAAACACCCCTGAGATTTCACCTAACATGAGTCAGAATGGCTAAGATCAAAAATTCAGGTGACAGCAGATGCTGGCATGGATGTGGAGAAAGAGGAAAACTCCTCTTTTGCTGGTGGGATTGCAAGCTGTTATAACCATTCTGGAAATCAGTCTGGTGATTCCTCAAAAAATTGGGCATAATACTACCAGAAGATCCAGCAATTCCCCTCCTGGGCATATACCCAGAAGATGTTCCAATTGGTAATAAGGACACATGTTCTACTATGTTCGTAGCAGCCTTATTTTTAACAGCCAGAAGCTGAAAAGAACCCAGATGTACCTCAACAGAGGAATAGATACAGAAAATGTGGTACATTTTCACAATGGAGTACTATTCAGCAATTAAATACAATGAATTTATGAAATCCTTAGGTAAATGGATGTATATGGAGGATATCATCATGAGTGAGGTAACCCAATCACAAAAGAACATACATGATATGCACTCACTGATATGCAGAAGAATACCCAAGATACAATTTGCAAAACACTTGATACTCAAAAAGAAGGAAGACCAAAGTGTGCATGCTTTGTTTCTTCTTAGAATGGGGAATAAAATACCCATGGAAGGAGTTTCAGAGACAAAGTTGAGAGCTGAGATGGAAGGAAGGACCATCATGAGACTGCCCCATGTGGGGATCCATCCAATATACAACCACCATACCCAGACTCTATCACATATTCCAGCAAGATTTTGCTGAGAGGACCCTGATATAGCTATCTCTTGTGAGGCTATGCCATTGCCTGGCAAATACAGAAGTGGTTGCTCACAGTCATCTAGTGGATGGAATACAGTGCCCCTAATGAAGTAGCGAGAGAAAGTACCCAAGGAGGTAAACAGGTCTGCAACCCTATAGGAAGAACAACAATATGAATTAACCAGTACCCCCCCAAAGTTGTGTCTCTAGTTGTATATGTAGCAGAGGATGGCCTTGTGGGCCATCAATGCGAGGAGAGGCCCTTGGTCTTGGGAAGATTATATGTGCCAGTACAGGGGGCCAGGATCCGGGAGTCGGTGGGTTTGGGAACAAGGCCAGGGGAGTGTATATGGGACTTTCGTGATAGCATTTGAAATGTAAATGAAGAAAATATCTAAGAAAAAAAGAAAAAAAGTCATAGCTTTATGGGAGGCCTCCCTATTATGAGGAGAAGTGGAGGAGGGATGAATAGTGGGAGGGGAGGAGAGAGGGAAGAACTTGGAGGACAGGAAGAAGAGGAAGCTGCAACTGAGATGTAAAATAAATGATTTCATTAATAACAAATTCTGCCTCTTTTTTCTTCATTATAGATATATATTTATGTGCATATGTTTAAACTTAAATATATAACCATAACCTGCTCATCCCATTTAGTGTATATTATTTTATTAATGATTTCAGGGATGATAATTTGGCATTAAATAATCAACTAAGGAATGACCCCTAGGAAAATTATTTCTTCTGCAGTCAACATTACTTAGTTGTCTACCACTCTTTGGCTAGGTGTAGAGACCTATGAGATTTATTCCTTCTACATCAACATGTCTATTTGTATTGTCCTTGTGTAGATCTTATTTAGGCAGCCATAAGTTTGAGGTATCATGGGTAAAGCTGTTATCTCTAGGAAACAAAATTTCATAGTAGACTTCCTGGTCCTCTGGTTCTTACATTCTTACTGCCTCTCTTCCTGGGTGTTCCCTGAGCCTTAGGTGCAGGCGTGGTGATGTAGATGCATCCATTGAGGCAAAGTATCCAAATATAGTATTTTTATCTGTATTTTGAACAATTGTGTTTTCCATCTGTTTCAAAATAAATTTCTTTCATGAGCGATTAAAGATATACTTATCTGAGGGATAATCTTTAGAATGTAGTTAAGAATTATGCTGGTTTAGTAAGTAGCAGCAGTAGATATTCTCCCAAGTTATGTGGCCTTCTAGCTCTGTTATAGGGCAAGGTTGTAGTACCAAGCATGATTTACTCCTGTCAAGCAGGCCTTCATTATAATTAAATTGCTGCTTCTTACCATAAAATATGACTACCACTATTGTACCCTTATGGGATAGCAGGTCAGGCCAGTCATTATCGTGGTTCATAGGTATCAGAGCTAGGTAGAAATATTGGCTCCTTCTAAAGCTTGCATATAATCTTCCAGTGTAAGAAACCTATTACTTATGGAGTAGAGCTGCAATCCACATCCCAGTCAGATCCTCTTAAGTTTTGTGTCTAAAATACACGATGTCTTCAGTAGTAGGGATTTATCTTCAACTTCTGGAAGGCAACCAAGTACAATTGCAATACTTTATATTATTTTGAAAATCTTTTAGACTCCCCTGAAAACACCTTGAAAGAGGTTATTTCATGCCTGGTTCTAGTTGAGTGGCCTATTTTTATATATGTGCAAATGACATATATGTCATTTTGCACAAATCAATAATGATGTTTCCTTATGCCTATTTCAGACACCCTTAGTACTATTTTTCCCTATTCCTTCCCTAACCCTCTGCATTTATCTTTTTCCCTTAGGTTACAGCCTTCTGTTTTTCCATACTTTCTGGAGTTTATCCCATCTCATCTGATCTTGTAAGCTAAGCAGAATTGGGCTTGGTTAATTCTTGGAAGGGAGAATTTTTTCTTATTTAAACTGCTTAGAAGAATTCAACAGGGAATCTGTAACAGATAATTATTGGTTATTGTTTTTATCCCTAATCAGAGTAAACTTATTCAGACTTTTGTTGTAGCAGACTTTGTTCATCACAGAATCAGTACAATTTATCTGTTTCCAAAATTGTGATGTTAGAGTTTTTCACATCAGTCCTTGATGACTCATACATTGTCCACTAATCTGTATTCACATAGTGATGCCCCTCTTACATCTGAAGATAGGAATTGGTACCCACAAATATCTATTCAATGTACTAATGTTCTTCCTATACATGAGTTTCATAAATAATGTTCTTTTTCTGTTTTAACTTATTATTTTTCCTTGAAATGGCTTTTAAAAGAACAAATTCATTAATTTTTATAAAAGAATAGTTTTTTATTAATTTTCTATATTTATTTCTTGATTATGCTAATTATAGTTTTTATTGTGCTCCATATATTTTATTTCTACCTATGGATTCTTTGATTCCTATTCTTTTATAATTTCTTATTTTTTGTTCTAGTTCAAATAAATTTTTATTTATTTGTTTTGCAATTCTCTAAAATGGAAGCAAAAATGATTGGCTGGTGACACAGAATTCTAGTTTTTTGTTTGTTTGTTTTTTTCAAAATTTCAAATAGTTTACTCTACTTACCTGCTTGTATGATTTTTGAGTAGATGTGACTTTAAATTGTCTATTTTTTTTCTGTATGAAAGGTGAATGTTTCTCTGATATCTTTCAAAATCTTAATGTCAGACTCAGTAATGTGTAACAATAGTTCCAGTTGTTGGGAGGCTATAACAGGAGGATTGAGACTTTTTGGTCATCCCACATTACATTGTGAGACATTAATACAATAAAATAAGTAAACAAAAATAAGAGAAGCAATCACATTAATGATAATGATAATACTAGTATAATAATAATCTATGCTGTGCTTTTTGTTGATTATAAATAAATCTAAGGATAGGAACTTTTTGTAGGGCTCTTTTAATATATGTTTATTGGTCTATTATTTTGCATTCTGCTTGGCAGTGTCCAAGTTTTGTAAAATTTTGAATGTCTCTTTTTAGTTTCCATATCAATCTGTGTTATCAGTGTTTTAAATATTTTCCTTTTTGAGAGTCCCACTCTATATACCTTACATGGTTTGTAGTTTTCACTGTTGATACTTTGTTCGGTTTTGATTCCATTTTCCCTTTGATTTTTAGTTTTAGACAAGTTTGTTATGTCTCTAGAATAAGGGATCCTTACCCAAGTCATGCCATGTGGGGAAAAACAAGAAACCAAACCAAACCAAATCAAACCAAACCAAACTAAAACAAATCAAAACAAAACAAAGAACAATCTCGTATCATTTATTAGTATTGACCAATGACATTTTTACAGTTTATAGACTGTGAGTTCTCTGTTCACAGATTTGTAGTCTATACTATCTTTTTAAACATTAGGGCTCCAACACCTTAAGTACTTTATCCTATGATAAGTAAGTTTAAATTCTTTATTTGGCCATAACGAACCAGCCATTTCAGTTCTGGTACTTGATTATTTTGGTCCCCCCCCCAAATTTTGTCTTTTTTTCCCTTGTGTCTTTATCTTTCCTTTTTTGATAGACACATGTGTGGCATTGTATAGAAGATTTATTTGTAACAGATTTTATTAACTGGCTAGCAAGGAACCCAGGAAGTGGGGCATTTTGTCATCTCTAGCCTCTGCTCTGGTTCAGTTGATCACTATTCCTTCTTCTCTTCTTGTATTGTTTGATATTTGTTTTATTTTTTCCTACTGGGGAGGGAGGGACTTACATTTGTAATCTGTCTACAGCCAGCTCAAGCAGTCTTTCACTGTGGTTGCCCCTTGGTCCCTCTTCCTTCCTATTCTAATGTTTTATCCCACTACCTGCTCATTACCTGCAGAGGTAGAAGTTACTATCCTTATGATATATATTTTTTTCCTTAATAAATCTGAAACTCATTTCTTTTAATTTTTTTCAGTATGTATGTTGTTATTAGAAGAGATGGGCAATTTTTAACTTCTTACATAAAGCCTAACTGAATGAAATTATTTCTATTGAAGTACGCAGGCAGCTTGCCTCTGTGCTTTATTTCTACCTAGTTTTATTGCAAAAGTTCCCCTCCTTCCTGCTCCTTCCTGCAGCAAGCATGAGTCTTCCTTACCCTCCCTAGCCTTTCAGAGAGTACCTGGTCTGTCACTATCCCCATTTTCATAGAGATACCCCCTAATGAACCTCCCAAATCCCTGAGGAACAACAGATGCCAGCTTGAGAATAGACAAACAACAACCTCTCTTGCCTCCACTTCAAGGAGGCTAAGCACTTTCCAGGTGTAGCTGGCGCCTGTCCTTGGGAAAGAAGCAAAAACCAGAAGACCAAGCATCCTTGGGAGAGATTAGGGTCCGGAGTTTGAATCATGAAAGGAAGGTAATCGGGGGATCACAGGCAGCTGTGGCTAGTTGTAAAAACACACTAATTGGTGATAGCACCATAGTGCTATTCCTCATGTCAGAAGAGTTCCCCCTCCCAGTACAAACGATATGGTGTTTGAAAGAAGACTTCCCTTATCGCTTTCCCCATCACCTTAAAATCCAAAGAATCCCTGACTATGCTGTATAAAAACGCCAAGACCTCTAGCTGCAGCGTCACACTCCTTCCTGTGCAGCGGTAAAGTTTGTCATATGAATCTGACTTGTTTCACTCTATCGGGCCTAGCGGTTCTTAAAGCTCTCTTTGGGGTCCTAAGGAATCCCGGACACAACACTATCTGAAATAAATTTTAATGTACCTGGCTGGATCATTTCTGCTTAATATAAAGCTAATAATCTAGTTTCCCACAGTACCACTCATAATAATTGCAAAAACATACTCCTTAAAATAATTTCATATTATTAGTATTTAGTGAACTTTCCTTATTCTTGCACATATCAGAAGAATCGAGTAGCATGAACGTAGGCAAATTCACTTTAAAAGAGTAATTTGGAATGTTGAAAATGGAATGTTTTATACTTTAAGTATATATTAAACTTTTCTTTGAGATAGTGACTTGCCATGCCCTAGATTATCCTTGAACTTTTGATATTCCTGCCACAGCTGCCCAAGTAGTGGTGTTACACACATGAGACACCATTCCAGCACCATTTTAAAGTTAATTTAGTCAATTTATATCTCAGACCACATGTATATGTGAAGTATCTATAAAGGAAATAGTCAAAGTGTTAGAATGAATAAAGATAAAAAGCTTATTGATTATAATGCTTCCATTCATTTCTAGAAGATAGATGAAAAGAAAAAGTATTATGTGAGAATACACAGATCATATTTATTACAAAGTGAAATGGGCATTTGATTTGAGTATTTGAACACAAATGAAGTAAATATAAAAGGTCTGGGTGTCCAGGGTACACTTCCACTAATGTTTAGATGCTATAAAGTCTAATTAATGACCATAATGCTTTTACCATAAAAGGTAGAACCAGAGACCAAGGCATTGATAAGCCATCACACATTCCTCCTCCTTTTTCTTCCATTTCTTATTTTAGCAGTTATGATGGACAAAGATAAAACATTATTGCAATACAAAAGTAAAGTCATAATGTTTCTGGCAATTCAATGACACACTATATTTCAAGCCAAATAAACATGGAGTATGACAGAGCACTCTGCTTGGTAATGGGATGCAACAGAGATGAAAGAGCAAAGGCAATCTGCAAATGGAAAGCAGAGAGAAGTGTCAGGATTGGCTAGAGTACAAATGGCATTAATATAGCTCAGCAGTTGATAGACCAGAGCTTCTCCACAGTAACCATTTATGGGTTCTTCAGGGTTAAATTGCTACCTGTGAGCTACTTCCAGATTCGACATTTGCATAAGTATTATACCTACAAAGTCTCTTAGAAAAACTGAATAAATAATGTCTGTAGTTCTCTCACACAAATGTTTCTGTTATTAAATTCTGAATAAAACACTTATAATTCTGGATTTGATTTCTTTATTGGCTTCAGAACAAGTTTGGCTTCATTTCCTGGCTCCTTTAAGATATCTTCTGTCACTGACCATTTTTTTTATTGGTTTTATATTATCTAGATACTCTGCTTTAGTACACTTAGCATTATTACAATAAAGCACATTTTACTTCATGTTTTTTGTTGCTGTGATAAAATATCATGTCCAAAAGCAACTTATGGAAGAAGATGCTGCAGTAAATCTCCAACCCTAATAAACCTAAGCAAGGAAACACAACTCAATTAATATGGATAAAAGCTGCATGCCTGGATTAGGCAGATCTGCCACTGCACTACTATATTCCCCTGCTATGATATCCCTTATAACTTGTGGTTTCTCCAGGCCACATGCTTCTGCTCCATTTTCGTTCCTTTTCCTCCTCCTCCATTGCTCTTCACTCCTCTTGTCCTTCTCCCCAAAACTTTTCAGCTCCACCTTCCCCTCTACTGTCCAATCACTGGCTCTAGCCTTTATTTTACAAGTTAACATGGGGAGAAGGTTCACAGGAAGTCATCTATGAACGTGATTCACTCCTCGTCCTGAACTCCTCCCAGGAAAGTGGAATTAGGATCAAAATACAAGCCACACCAGGGCTATCCACAACAAGAAGACATTTATTTTAATCTTTCCAGAGGCCTAGAGACCATGTTCATCAGGGAGACATGGCATACAGGTACTGTACCAGGATCTGAGAGCTAATGGCTTCAACCACAAAGAGGAAGCAGAGAAGACACGGGAAGCAGGATGAAACTATAAGCTCTCAAAGCCTGCCCACAATGACCTACGTTCTCTAGCAAGTATGGGTTACCCTAAGTAGTACCACTAGCTGGGGACTAAGTGTTCAAATACCTGTGTCTATAGGGGCTGTTTCTTATTCAAACCAGCATGTATACAATATTGAACACCTCCATAAAGAAAAAGGCTTCATTTCTTCAAATTTCTGGAAGTTTAAGGACCCAAATATGGTAATGTCAGTTTTAACTGTGCATGTACTCAGTATGGAGTATCACAGGACAAGTGACACATAGAATTTATTCAGAGAGTCTGTCCCTAAACCTAATCAGGATATTTCACATTAATGACTTTGTCTAGCCTTAATCACCCTCTCAGAGCCTCACCTTTAAACACCATGGTTCAATTCATTTATCCCCTTCAAGTACTTCTTAATGGTGATTGCTTTTTATGGCATTGACCTTTGAAGGATACTCATTCAAGCCACAGCCCATTCTCAATTTAAAAAAAACAAAAAACAAAAAACGGTAAATCCCTGATTTGAATGAGAATTGAATAAATGCCAGGCATAAAATGTGTAATGTGTATTGATAATTATACTTCTGGATTAAACATATGGTATTCTTACTCTCATTTTTACTAAGCAGCCAGTTACATACAGAAAACTATTTAATCAGTGTTCTTACTGTCTTTTCCTCTCCTTTCCTTCTCTCTCTCTCTCTCTCTCTCTCTCTCTCTCTCTCTCTCTCTCTCTCTTTCAATATAAACTCCTATGTAGCAACATAAGTGGTTTCTGATTATATTTCTTGGGACATCACAACCATAAGTGACATATGGTTAATTCTTAGCTATTTACTACATGTTTATGACATTATCAATTCAATTCTTTCATCAATCATGTAAGATATATAATTTATGTCAATTAAAGAACTGAACTCTGACAAATTTATTAATGTGTGAAAGTAATATACCTCAACAGGAAGTTAGAATTTAAACATAAACTATCAACTATATATTATTATATATAAGCTTTATTCTTAAAAACCCAAAATATGTTCTGAACAGAAAAAAAATTATGTGGGCCTTAGAAAAAAATAGAAAAATTTAATCAATATCAGGTAAGAATTAGCAAAATTTCGCACAATAATAAGAAAATAAAATTCAGAAATTTGGTACATAATTGTAAAAGCCAAATGCTTTTAAATTGTGTGAAGTAGTTGAAGAACTTCCTGGGACTGCTATTCCAGTGTGTTCAGATGACCAGCTATTTATAAGTAAAACTGTAGTAATGCTTTTGTTGGACAAGGAATTGAAGATGCCAAGCACATGTTAAGAATTAATTCCACTTAACAGTGAGTACATACCATGTGTAAAATCAACAGACCATATGGAGCTTAAGAGGAAGGAAGACCAGTGTGTAGATACTTCAGTCCTGCATGGAGGAGGAACAGACTGTCAGTGAGAAATCGAGAGAGGGGGACCTAGGAGTTAGATAGGAGGGGAAGGATATAAGGGGGGAACAGTATCAGGTACTAGAGGTGACAGGAGAGAGGTACAGGATCAGGAAAACTAATAAAAGTATGTGGGAGTAGGGGATGAGGAACTGGGGCCAGACCACCCAGTGTTCCCAGGAGCCAGATCATCACCAACCAGGGAATATACAGGGAGGGATCCGTGATATATATATATATATATATATATATATATATATATATATATATATATATATATATGGCTTTGTCTGACATCAATGGGAGAGGAGATCCTTTGTTCTGTGGATATTTGGTGCCCCAGTGTAGGGGGATGCTGGAGCAGTGGGGTAGGAAAGTGTGTTTCAGTGAGCACCATTATAGAGGCAAAGGGCAGGGTGAGAGGGCAGATGTGGGAGGGAGGTTTGTGAATGAGTAATTGGGAAATGGGATATCATTTGAGATGTAAACGAATGGAGTGATTAATTGAAAAAGAGAACCGATTCCAAAACTCAGTGATGACTGTTTTCTGTGTATGCTTGATTGTAAGCAGTAGCTTCACATATTATCATGGATGACAGTTCCTTTAGAATTTAGAATTTAAAAACAATATTAAGGTGCTCTTACTTTGGAAGTTTCAAAGTCTTGGTTGACTGTCAATGTAGTTAAATGGAAAAGCTAAGCAAGTGAAAGTAAAGATGACTATGTCAAGGTCCGTGTCAATGGCATTGCCAGTGCTCCAGAGGATTGCAATCATATTCCAGAAACTTGACCCATACTCATATGTGTATCTTATCCCATCCAAATAATAGACAGAATATTCAGGGTTTATGAGGAACTCTAAAGCCTGGGTGTAGATTTTGTCACCTTTACAGGAAAAATAAGAAAAGTCACAAACTATCAAATGGTATTATCATGAACATAATATAAGCTAGTGTTAAAATGACTGCAGTACTTTGATGTGTTAAACTACTCTTTATGATATCAAGTTTTCCCAATCTGTTTCCTTTAACTTCAGTGGGTAGTTTAAGCAATAGATTTATTCTTCACAGTACTGGAGGGCAGAACACTCTACTCCCTTCCAAGATCCTAAAGGAAAATCAAAAACTTGTCCTCTCTTATGGCAGCCCCAACTACTTGCCTTTTGACTATACAGCTCCAACCATTGCCTATAATTTCTCATCTTTCCCCTCATGTCTTTGTCTATGTCATTCCTTTGTTCAAATGTACCATTTTCTCTGGGTTTAGGTTCAATCAATAATCTTGAATAGTCTCATTTGAATTCTAAATTATTTAGGGAATGTATTCATTTTAGAAGTTAGGATATGAAAATGTTTGTAGCGGAGGCATTATTCATATTACTACTTCGAGGAATGCATATATTCAATGAATTTAAATAGAGTTACCATATAACGGAGGATACAGTGTTCCTACTAAACTTTGTATGCAACCAAATAAAACCTCTAGTTCCAGGAATGGGTCACATATAACTGAGTCCTTAGCCTCAGGGTTTCTCCCCAAACATCACTGGCTATATTCAAGGTTATTGATTATCCTTCATAATGTGATATTAAAGACCTGTTACTGAAGACATCACTTATTTATGTCATTGAAAGTGGAGAAATTAACCTGAAGCCTAACAATAAGCTTCATTTTTACTGATTAATATTCAAGTTGCTGGAAGGTACATTGCATGCTACTGGAGTCGAAAAATAATTATCAGCTTTACACAGATACAAGCCTAGCTACCTACAACAGAGACCTACTTGCAGTATCTATTTGTTTAACAGTTTTGCAAATGTTTGGGGAGTAAGCAAGCACGTTTTCATTGGTTTTAAGGCCCACTTTATGAGATGTAGTCCATACCTGACACTATAAAACGTCAAAGAAACTGAAACTAGATAGCTCATGGGTCCTAGCGGAAAACTTTTGATTATTATTCCACTAAAGTTACATAGCAAAATAAAACTTTAATAACATATTGCTATACTCATAGAACAGTACATTATTCAAACCTCAGCAGAGAAGCTTATTCTTGAAGTAGATAATTAATTCAGAAACTCACAATTAAACAATATGCAGAGAGTGAGAGACTTTGGTGCACTCAGCCCGAACTTGGGTTTATTAAGCCCCACCTATCAAGTTCCTGGAATTTATGCATAAAAGGAGTGAAAAAGATTTTAAGAGCCAGAGCAGAGTGGATGGCTCCAAGTATCTTTCAGACACAATAAAAAGAGTTTGTAACTGGATGTCCAAGAATGACACAGGTTCAATACAGATAAAACTCAGTGCTAAGAAGGGGGAGTGGAAAAAAAATCCACTTCCAAGAAGCTATTTGCAGTTGATTTACACTAGGAAAAGGAAAATCAGTTTTCACCTATGAAATATCCCTTGGTATATTGGACAGGCCTCATACCTAGGAGTGTTGACCAGCATAAAACAGATTTCATGCTTCTCTCTGTGTGTGTGTGCACTTTAAATTTAATTTAAATGCTTTGTTGTAGTATTCTTTGTCACTTTCATTATATTTATTTTTTTACTATATTGTGTGTTTTTTTTTTTAAAGAGAGAAGTGGAATGAGTAACATATGGGACCACCTGACTAGATCTGTGTGTGCTCACACATACAGGACATGAAAGTAAGAAGGGAAAGTAAGAGGACTAGTTGGAAGAAGAGAATGAACAGTAATGGAAAGGGAGTAGAAAGAGGTAATAGGATTCCAATACATTATATAGAACTGCAAAACTATCCAAAGAATTCAAAATAAGAAAGATGAAAAACCACGGAGTTGCAGAGACAAAGTTTGTAGCTAAGACGAAAGGATGGACCACCCAGAGACTGCCCCACCCAGGGGTCCATCCCATAATTAGCCACCAACACAAACACTATTGCGTATGCCAGCAAGATTTTGCTGAAAGGACCCTGATATAGCTGTCTCCTGTGAGGCTTTGCCAATGCCTGGCAAATACAGAAGTGGATGCTCACAGTCATCTATAAGATGGAACACAGGGCAATGGAGGAGCTAGAGAAAGTACCCAAGGAGCTGAAGGGGTCTGCAACCCTATAGGTGGAACAATATGAACTAATCAAAACCCCCAGAGCTCATGTCTCTAGCTGCATATGTAGCAGAAGATGGCCTAGTTAGCCATCACTGGGAAGAGAGTCCCCTTGGTCTAGCAAACTCTATATGCCCCAGTACAGGGGAACACCAGGGCCAAGAAGTGGGAGTGAGTGGGTAGGGGAGCCAGGCTGGGGGAGGGTTTAGGGGACTTTTGGGATAGCATTTGAAATGTAAATGAAGAAAATATCTAATTTAAAAAAAAGAAAAAAAATGAAGGAGTTAAAGGACTGAAGGAGCTGAAGGTGTTTGCAACCTCATAGAATGAACAACAGTATCAACCAACCAGACTCCCCAGAGCTCCCAGAGACTAAACCACCAACGAAGGAGTACACATGGAGAGACCCATGGCTCCAGCTGCATAGGTAACAGAGGATGGCCTTGTCAGCCATCCATGGGAGGAGAGGCCCTTGGTCCTATGAAGGTTCAGTGCACCAGTGTAGGGGAATTTGAGGGTAGGGATGTGGGAGTGAAAACACCCTCATAGAAGCAGAAGAGAGAGGATTGGATAGGGGGTTTCTGCAGGTGGGGGAAGAACCAGGGAAAGGGATAACATTTGAAATGTAAAAGATCCAATTAAGAAATATACAATTAAAAAATTGCTGAAAATTCTGCATAAAACTCTTTGTGTCACTTCAAGTAGTAATGGGTGTTTTGTTACAATGAAAACAGAAATAATTAAATATAATTGTTTTTATATTACAAGAGCCAAGAGTTGCAAATTGTTAGAGCAGTTGTCATAAAGCAAATTGGCATTGGGATTAGTACTGTTTTCAGGTTTACTGTCACTGCTTTGAGTTGGGACACAGAAGTTATACAGTTAATGATCACATTTCAGGCCAAGTTTGCTAGAAAGAAAAGCTCTTTAGGATAGAAATATCTGGTTCAGTGGTTCTCAATTCGTTGGTCAGAACCCCCTTGGGGGTTGCATATCAGATATCCTACATATTAGACATTTATATTAGAATTTATAACAGTAGCAAATTTATAGTTATGAAGTAGAAGTGAAGTAAATTTATAGTTTACAGCTAGTACAATTTGAGGGACTACATTAAAGGATCACAGAACTGGGAAGGTTGAGAACCACTTATGTGGAACTATTCAGAAACAGAATAGTATGACTTCCCTCTAACATGACACGCACACACTGAAGAGAGACACATATATCCATTGCGGTTCTAATGGGTTAGACATCCTGGTTATGAGACCAGCCCTACCCAGGATACCAGGCAGAGGAGCTCCAACTTGCAGGGTTTCCAAGTGTCTGAGGACAAACTAAAATTCAGAGAAACTAAAAAAGTAGTGACCCAGATAGGAAGCTATTTTCATAACTACTGAAAAGTATGTTATTAAGTTAGATGCACAGCTGTGAGGAAGAAAATGAAGGGTTTGAAAACACATAATTTATAGAACTTGATAATTGATTATATATCCAAACTGAAGGAGAAAAAGAAAAGAAAAAAAAAAGTGGTTAGATTCATGACCTAGAGGTAGGGGTGATAAGTTTCTCAAAATAAGTAAATGTAAATGACATTAGTTTGCACACTACTGATGAACTTTGTTCTGAAGCTTGACCACCTTTTCTGTGTGTTCTTTGATACTATAGAAAGAAATGTACACAAGGTTTTCACATTAGCATTGGAGATTTCAGTGTGAACTCTAGCCCTGAACTTTTCTACCTGAACTATTTGTTCCCAGAATAATAACCAGGAGACTTAATTACCTATGAATAAGTGCCTAGGCCATAAGCTTTGACTCATTTCTTCAACTACCTCATAATTATATAACCCATTTATTATAGTGTATGACTGCCACATGGCTAGTTACTCCTCCTCAGTTTCATGCATCTTATCCCCACAGAGTTTAAGACAAATCTACCACCTTTGACTAATTCCCAGAGAGTCAATCTCTTTCTGCCATAGCTCCCACCTTCTGTCTCCTGCCTTTTTCTAAAAGGGCATTACATTTTTATTGGCATTTGTGGCTTCCACAGAGTACACAGATATTCTCTCTACATCTTCCTCTTTTAATACAAGAAAAGGTTCTTTCTCTTAAATTAATAAAGTAGATACAATAATAAAAATTAAGAAAATATATCAAGTAAAAATTATATTCATAATATACAGTCTATTTTTATTTGGCAACTCTATTTTCTATCCTATCTGTGTTTAGTACATAAATAATTTTCTATCAAAACTTGCATTTATAAACTTGAGAACAACTTCTTAGAATTTAAATCATATTCAAAAATCCTAAGCAAAGAGGCTTATTTCTGAGACTATAACTACTTTCGATCCCACCAGAAATTTGAGAATGAATAATATTACCTGAGTAAGCTGGAAGTTCAGGACAGCCAGTTTCCACATCTATGGAAATGACAGGGATGCAGACTCCATGATAAACTGTTGGGGCCAGTTTCTCAACTGATGTTTCTTCTTCCCAAATAACTTTAGACCATGCTAAGTTGACATAAAACCAGACACCAAACACACAAGTAATAAAATGCTAGAAATGGCAGAGTTCTTAAATACTTATTAGATAACCTAATACCATCTGCCTTTGATAACAGACTTCAGCTAGGATGATTCCTGCTTATCTAGAGATTACTGTTTTTCATATTAGCAGACACTCTCAAACGTTGGTACAGTGTTCTTACTAATTGGTAGAAATTAGAGTTCTAATTGTTTGTCTTGTTTTAAAAACAAATACCCATGAGTTATTAAAGCATGCTTTGGTATCCATGCAAAATTGATTTCTGAAGTCCCAGGATATCCAACTCCATGGATGCTCAGTTCTCCCCATTTATTAAGTGGTGCAGTATGTGTGTATGATATGCTATCACCTGCTGGTCTGGTTTAAATCCCTTATAGATTGAATATACCACACAAAAGAAGTCTGATTCCTACCAGTTCTTATATTGTATTTAGGGAACACTGGTGACTAAGGTAGATTTACGTTCAGTACAGACACTATTTTTAAATATCTTCTCTCAGCAGTGGGTTGACCCTACATTTGTTAGTCAACTTTCTGTCATTTTGAAAAATACATGGAATAATAATGGCTTCAGTCCACAGCTGCTTGCCCCTTATCTTTTGTCCAATGTTCTACCCTTAGGACGGTAGTGAGCATTCTGATTATTTCAATATCCATAGCAGACAAGAGCCTTGATAAGTCAGTCCTGTCTTCTGTGCTAGAATAAACAATGTTCATCAGCTCTTCCTTAGATTATTCCTACCTCATTGAGCATGCGTCTTGATACTACAGAAAATTTTCTAGTTTCCTTATTCAAAGGAATTAATTAGTTCAGGAGTGAGCCTAGCCATATGGAAAGTAATGAATCCAGATATTCAGGTCACTGGGGACTCTGCTGCTGAGTTTTCACAGAGAGTTGAGCAAGATGAATTTCATGTGTTCTGGGCATTGAACAACATTATTCAAGGATAAAACCTTTAATAAAGGTAACACTGAAGTGGAAAATTTTGGTTTCTATGGAGATTTATTTGTATCATGTGATATTTTTCTGGAAACTGTCTTAAGAGTGGATGTTTTGCTGAGGAAGACATGTGGGAAGATGTTTTGCTGAGAACAGACATGTGGTGTTTTTCTGGAAGCTGCCTGCAAAAATGGCATGTAGCTTGGATTTGATAGATCAGATGCCTGAGATCAATTATGATGTTTGGAAAAGATAGAAGTATAATCTAATAGTGGACATGACAGTTCCATGACTTTGTAAAGAGCTTTTCATAAACATTCGTGTCTTCTCTCTTCCATAATCTCAAGCTGATTGGTGCAGCCTGGAACTTTCTTTTGGATTGAATTACCATTGCTAATTGGTGAATGGTGTTTGTGCGTGAATGGAGTAGCACTACTGATTTCTGTAAACTGAACTGGTGATATCCTGACAACAAAGCTTGAAATAGCCCCAAAGTACTATTTCTAAACAGGATCACATTCCCTTTTGTCCTATTAACATTTCCTTTCCACTACCTCGGGGGGGGGGGGGGTGGAGTTAGAAGGGAAGTTAAAGTCTTAAAAACCTTTGTGAATGTAGATTTTGAAAAATATAAGTATACACAACATGCAGAAAATGGGAGAATGGGTGACACTCGCCTTTGAACTGGATCTGCTTCACTAACTTTTTTTTGAACTTTCTTGCATTTCAATGCATTTTGCTACATTGTGTTTTGTTTTGTATTGAGAAAGAATTTTGTGTAATTCAGTCTGGTCCAGAACACCTGATCATGCTCTTTCAGATTCTGAAGTGCTACTAATTTAGGTGTGCACTCCCACACTTGACTTTTAAATTTTTTTGAATTACATTTTATGCCCTTCTGCCTGGTCCTTGCTGCTGGGGCAGATCCCTAGTTGTTCTTCTCCAGTGAAGACTCCATATCCCAATCTATCCTAGATGACCCACTACACTCAGAGCAGGTGGTAAGAAATCCCCTCAACCCCTTAACCCCCAGTGCCAGAGCTGCTGCTGGGAGTATGGTGGACTTGGGACCCATCACCCAACAAAATCCCAACCCTCCCAAATACCACTCCCTTTCCACCCCTTCTGTCTTGTCCTTGCTGCTGGGGTAGACTCCTAGTTGATCTGCTTCCATGAAGACACCATATGCCAATACATCCTAGAGGACCCGCTGCACCGATAGCAATTGGACCCACTGCACTCAGAGAAGTTGAGCAGTTCAGCACCCTCTGCACTCAGAGTAGTTGAGAATCAGCTTCACTCAGAGCTGTTGGACATCAGCTTGACTGCTCAACTGAAGACCCAAAAGTCTGGAGGTCTCCAAGGAGATCTGCTACAGCCAGGACAACAGATCAGCAGATTCTCTGCCTCTTTGAAGAACCCCCAGTTGAAAGATTCCACCAGTGGTCTGCTACAGCCAATGCTACAGGCCTGAAACAACCTAGGGACAAAACAGGCAGACTCCAGTCACCCACACCAATAAACATCTGGGATATCCAGATGGTGAAAGGCAAGTACAAGACCATAAGCATAGAAGCAATGGCATCATCAGAAACCCAGTTCTCCCACCACATCAAGCCCTGAATATAACAATACATCTGAAAATCAGGATGCTGACCTACAATCCTATCTCATGAAAATATCAGAGTCCTTTAAAGAGGATATCAATAACTCACTGAAAGAAATAAAGGAAAACACAGGTAAACAGGTAAAGGAATTAAATAAAGAAATCTGAGACCTAAAAGAGTAAGTAGAAACAAGAAAGAAAACACAAATGGAGTCAAACCTGGAAATGGAAAACCTAGGAAAGAGGTCAGGAATTATAGATGTAAGTATTACTAACAAAATACAAGAGATAGAAGAAAGAATCTCAGGTGTAGAAGATACAGTAGAAGAGATTGACACAACTGTCAAAGAAAATTCAAAACATAAAAATCTCCTAACCCAAGGCATCCAGGAAATTCAGGACACAATGAAAAGACCAAATTTAAGAATAATCAGAATAGATGAGAACAAAGATTCCTAGCTCAAAGAACCTGAAAATATCTTCAACAAGATCATTATAGAAAACTCCCCCAACCTAAAAAAAAGAGATGGACCCAAATGTACAAGAAGTATATAGAACACCAAATAAATGGGACCAGAAAAGAAAATCATCTTGTCACATAATTATCAAAACACTAAATGCAGAGAGCAAATAAAGAATATTAAAAGCTGCAAGGGAAAAAGGCCAAGTAACATACAAAGGTAGACCTATCAGAATTACACCAAACTTCTGAACAGAGACAATGAAAGTGAGAAGAGCCTCATCAGAGGTCATGCAGACTCTAAGAGAACACAAATGCTAGCCCAGGATATTATACCCAGAAAATCTCTCAATCAACATAGATGGAGAAACAAAAATACTCCAGGACAAACCCAAATTCAAACAGTATCTATCTACCAACCCAGTCTTACAGAGGATCCTGGAAGGAAAACTCCAGCACAAGGAAGGGACCTGCACCAAAGAAAGGACAAGATATAAAGCATCTCACAACAAAGTCAAAAGCAGAGCCACAAGCACATAAAGCCACCTACAAAAACAAACATGTCAGGAACCAAGTCATCTCTCTTTAATATCTCTCAATATTAATGGACTCAATTCACCTATAAAAAAGACATAAGCTAAAAGACTGGATATACAAACAAGATCCAGCATTTCGCTGCATACAAGAAACACACCTCAATAACAAAGACAGAAACTATCTCAGAGTAAAAGGATGGAAAATGGTCTTCAAAGCAACTGATCCCAAGAAACAAGCAGGAATTGCCATGCTAATATCCAATAAAATAGACTTTCAACCAAAAGTTACTACACGTGATGAAGGAAACTTCATAGTCATCAATGGGAAAATCCACCGAGAGAAAGTCTCAATTCTGAACATCTATGCTCCAAATTCAAGAGCACCTAAATTCTTAAAAGAAACTTTACTAAAGTTCAAAACACACATTGAACCCTACTCAATAATAGTGGGAGATTTTAGCACCCCACTCTCAACAATGGACAGGTCATTGAAACAGAAACTAAAAAGAGTCATGGTGAAACTAAGAGAGGTAATGAACTAAGTGTATTTAACAGATATCTACAGAACATTTCACACTAAAACAAAAGAATACACTTTCTTCTCAGCACCTCATAGTACCTTCTCCAATATCAACCATATAATTTGTCACAAAACAACCCTCAACACATACAAGAAGACTGAAATAATACCATGCATCCTATCAGATCACCATGGCCAAGGGCTGGTCTTCAATAACAGAAAAAAGTACAGAAATCCCACATACACGTGAAAACTGAACAACTCTTTATTCAATGATAACTTGGTTAGGGAAGAAAAAGAGAGAGAGAGAGAGAGAGAGAGAGAGAGAGAGAGAGAGAGAGAGAGAGAGAGAGAGAGGTTAAAGACATCCTGGAATTTAATGAAAATGTGGAAACATCATACCCAAAGTTATGGAACACAATGCTAAGAGGAGAGGTTATAGCACTAAGTGCCCTGGTAAAAGACCTGGAGAGATCTTACACTAACAACTTAACAGCACATCTGAGAGCTCTAGATCTAAAAGAAACAAACTCACTCAAGATGAGTAGAAGGGAGGAAGTGGTCAAACATAGGGCCAAAATCAACCAAATAGAAACAAAGAAAACAACACAGAGAATCCACAAAACTGGTTCTTTAAGATAATCAACATGATAAATAAACCCCTATCCCATCTAACTAAAGGCAAGAATGGCAGTATTCAAATTAACAAAATCAGAAATGAAAAGGGAGACATAACAACAGAAACGGGGGAAATTAAAAAACAACACAAAACAAAACATCAGATCCTACTATAAAAGCCTATACTCAACAAAACTCTAGATGAGATGGATGGTTTTATAGAGAGATGGCACATACCAAAGTTAATTCAAGAGCAGGTAATCTAAACAGGCCCATATCACACAAGGAAATAAAAGAAGTCATTAAAAACCTCCCAACCAAATAAATCCCAGGGCCAGATGTATTTAGTGCAGAATTCAACCAGAACTTCAAGGAAGACCTGATACCAATTTCCCCCCCCCAAACTATTCCATAAAATCGAAACAGAAGGAACACTACCTAACTCATTCTATGTAGCCACAATTACTCTGATACCTAAATCACACAAGGACACAACCAAAAAAGAGAACTTCAGACCAATCTCGCTTATGAATATCAATGCAAAAATACTTAATAAAAATTTTTGCAAACCAAATCTAAGAACACATCAATACCATTATTCACCATGATAAAGTAGGCTTCATCCCAGGATGCAAGGTTGGATTAATATAAGGAAATCCATGAATATAATCCACTATGTAAACAAACTCAAAGAAAAAAAAATCACATGATCATTTCCTTAGATAAAGAAAAAGCATTTGACAAAATACAACTCCCCTTCATATTAAAAGTATTGGACAGATCAGGAATTCAAGGTCCATACCTAAACATAATGAAAGCAATTTACTGAAAACCAAGAGCCAATAACAAGTTAAATGGAGACATACTTGAAGCAATCCCACTGAAATCAGGAAGACAAGGAAGCCCACTCTTCCCATACCTATTCAATAAAGGAGGAACAAAAAGACGACAAAAAGAGATCAAGTGGATAGAAGTTGATAAAGAAAAAATATAAATATCAATACTTGCAGATGATATGATGTACACATAAGCAACACCAAAAATTCTACCAGAGAACTTCTCCAGCAAATAAACAACTTCAGTTAAGTGGCCTGATATAACATTAACACAAATAAATCAATAGCCTTCCTTTATACAGATGATAAACAGGCTGATAAAGAAATTAGGGAAACAACTCCCTTCATAAGAGCCACAAATAATATAAAATATCCTGGGGTAACTCTAGCAAAACAATGAAAGATTTGTGTGACAATAACCTCAAGACAAAAAGAAAGAAATTGAAGAAGATATCAGAAAATGGAGAGATCTCCCATGCTGATGAATTGGCAGAATTAACATAGTAAAATTGGCCATCTAACCAAAGGCAATATAAAGATTCAACGCAATCCCCAATCAAAATCCCAAAACAATTCTTTAAAGACCGGAAAGAGCAATTCTCAATTTCATCTGGAAAGGCAAAACAACCAGAGTTGTGAAAACAATTCTTAACAATAAGCAAGTAAAAGATCTTTATGATAAGAACTTCAAGTCTCTGAAGAAAGAAATCGAAGATCTCAGAAGATGGTAAGGTCTCCTATGCTTATGGATTGATAGGATTAATATTTAAGAAATGGCGATCTTGCCAAAAGCAATCTACAGATTCAATGCAATAACCATCAAAATTCCAATTCAATTCTTCACAGAGTGAGAAGGGACAAATTACAAAATAATCTGGAATAACAAAAATCATAGGATAACAAAAATTATTCTAAACAATAGAAGAACTTCTGGTGGAATCACCATTCCTGACCTCAAGCTGTACTACAGAGCAATTGTATAAAAAAAAAAACAAACCTGCATGGTACTGGTACAATGACAGACAGGGAGATCAATGGAATAGAATTGAAGACCCAGAAATGAACCCACACACCTACAGTCACTTGATCTTTGACAAAGGTGCTAAAACCATCCAGTGGAATGAAAGGCAGCAACAAATGGTGCTGGATCAACTGGTGGTTAGCATGTAGACGAGTGTGAATCAATCCATTCTCATCGCCTTGTACAAAGCTCAAGTCCAAGTGAATCAAGGACCTCCATATAAAACCAGATACTCTGAAACTAATAGAAAGAAAGTGGAGAATAGCTTCTAGCACGTGGGCACAGGGTAAAATTACCTGAACAGAAAACCAATAGCTTATGCTCTAAGATCAAGAACTTCTGCAAGGCAAATGGCACTGCCAATAAAACCAAAAGGAAACCAACAAATTGGGAAAAGATCTTTACCAACCCTAAATCTAATAGAGGGCTAATATCCAATATATATGAAGATCTCAAGTTAGACTCCAGAGAACCAAATAACCCTATTAAAAAAGGGAGGCAGAACAACAAAGAATTCTCAACTGAGGAATGCCAAATGACTGAGAAGCACCTAAAAAATGTTCAATATCCTTAGTCATCAGGGAAATGCAAATTAAACAACCCTGTGATTCTAACTCACATCAGTCAGAATAGATAAAATCAAAAACTCAGGTGACAGCAGATGCTGGCAAGGATGTGGGGAAAGAGGAACACTCCACCATTTCTGGTGGGATTGCAAGCTGGTAAAACCACTCTGGAAATCAGTCTGGCGGTTCCTCAGAAAATTGGACATAGTACTACTGCAAGATCCAGCAAAACCTATCCTGGGCATACACCCAGAAGATGTTCCAACATGTAATAAGGAAACATGCTCCACTATGTTTATAGCAGCCTTATTTATAATAGCCAGAAGCTGAAAAGTACCCAGATGCCCTTCAACAGAGGAATGGATACAGAAAATGTGTTACATTTACAAAATGGAGTACTAGACAGCTATTAAAATCAAAGAATTTATAAAATTCTTTGACAAATATATGGATCTGGAGGATATCATCCTGAGTGAGGTAACCCAATCACAAAAGAACACACATGATATTCACTCACTGATAAGTGGATATTAACCCAGAAGTTTGGAATATCAAAGAAATAATTTGCAAAACATATGAAACTCAAGAAGGAGGAGGACCAAAGTGTGGTTATTTCAATCCTTCTTAGAAGGAGGAACAAAATATCTATGGAAGGAGTTATAGAGACTCAGTGTGGAGCAGAGACTGAAGGAATGACCATCCAGAGGCTGCCCCACCTGGAGATCTATCCCATATACAACCATCAAATCCAGACACTATTGTGAATGCCAACAAGTGCTTGCTAACAGGAGCCTGATATAGGTGTCTCCTGAGAGGCTCTGCCAGTGGCTGACAAATACAGAAGTGGATGCTCACAGCCATCCATTGGACGAAGCACAGCATATGCAATGAAGGAGATAGAGAATGTACCCATGGAGCTGAAGGGGTTTGCAACTCCATAGGAGGAACAAAAATATGAACTAACCAGTACCACCAGAGCTCCCTGGGACTAAACCACCAACCAAAAAAGCACATGGTAGCTGGGCAGTGGTGGTGCATGCCTTTAATCTCAGC
>NC_034611.1:9115845-9143440 GCF_900095145.1 Mus pahari | reverse complement strand
GAGAGAGAGAGAGAGAGAGAGAAAGAAAGAAAGAAAGAAAGAAAGAAAGAAAGAAAGAAAGAAAGAAAGAAAGAAAGAAAGAAAGAAAGAGAGAAAACATAATGTGGGGCACATGGTTTTATCTGCATATTTAGCAGAAGATGGCCTAGTTGGTCATCAATTGGAGGAGAGGCCCTTGGTTCTCTGAAGGTTATATTTCCCAGTATAGTGGAATGTCAGGGTCATGAAGTAGGAGTGGGTGGGTAGGTGAGCAGGGGGAGGGGGAAGGAGAAAGGGGTTTTTCAGAGGGGAACCCAGGAAAGGGGATAACCTTTGAAATGTAAATAAAGAAAATATCTAATAAAAATTAAAAAATAAAAAACAAACAAACAAAAAAGAACATATGGGGAAAATCACCATCCTTGACAACATTCTTCTGAACACTGAATTGTGGCTACTGGTACTTGGCATATAAAAAGAGGGAACTTTACAGTGAAATATCTCTTGAGCTGATGTAGAGATATGATAAAAGCCTTCACAGCATGTTACACCAAATCTTCACTACTTCCTAATCCCCCTATTTTGGCAATCAGTCTTTCTTATTTAAATATAAATTCCATTAAGTAAAAGTACACACTTTTTGTCCTCATTTACATTAACTTCCTTGGAAAATTTTCCCAAATCCAATGTTTAGAGTAGTTGGAACAGGATAATTGAGTGGATTTAATTTGGTAAATTGGAGCCAACCATTCTAAGATGAATTGCATAATGCATAGAAACTCTTTTTCTTCCAGAAAGGTGGCATAGTAGATTATAAAGCAAATAAAGAAAAACAAACAAACAAAAACAACAACAACAACAAACAAAAAATAAGTCATCAATGAAAATAAGTGAAGTAAGTCAAATAGGTATATTTAGGGCACAGTTATGTTTTGTATTGACAGCGTCAGACTAGAAAATTCTTAGATAATGCAGAGATTGAGTGTTGCAAATGTCCTGAAATGAGAACTGAGTTCTGAGTGCCTGGGATGCTTGTATTTCTTATACAAACTTTTACAACAAATTTAGTTCTTGTTGCCCTTCTCCATATGCTAAAAGACTAAGAAATCTCAATCTCAGGTGTTGTCTTGGAAAGACATTAGAAAGCAGGAATTTGATTGGTCTGCTTCCTTAAGTGTGAGGCAGCCATTACATTTTTATAGTCTCTCTACTTGTTATTGTTTGTTTTACTGTGTGTGTGTGTGTGTGTGTGTGTGTGTGTGTGTGTGTGTACAAACCAGATTTTACTGTGTGTGTGTGTGTGTGTGTGTGTGTGTGTGTGTGTGTACAGACCAGAGGTCAAAGTTAGTTGTACTCTTCAGTTGTCCCAACCTTATGCTTTGAGCCACAGTCACTTTCTGAACTTAGAATCCTCTGATTAAACTAGAAAGCTGGCCAGTGGGGTCCAGAGATTTTATTCTCTGTGCTTCCCCAACTCGGAAATTTGAGGCAAATGCCAAGACATCTTCCTTTTCACATGCTATTAGTGATTTGAACTCGGGTCCTTTTATTTGTACATCAAGTACTTTACTGACTGAGCCATTTATATTGACTTTACTTTGTTTTTAATTAAATATTTTCTGTGTTTCAAAAATTTCTTACTAGTATTTCATTGAGATTTTCCCTTTTATTACTCTTGTTAGTAAGTGACCAAAGATTTGCAGTATCTATTTACAACTGAATCCAATTATCTTTCTAATATAATTATATCTTTTAAGGCTAGTGAGAGAGTTTTAAACTCTTCCTTCCCATCTCTTAGCATTTCTGTTAGTAACTTAATGTTCCCCTAAGTTGCAAGCTTTATTGATTCTTTTAGAATAGTATTTCTTAATGGCTATGTCTCTATTATATTCCAGAGATTGTTATCTATTAATTTATTTGAAAACAAAATATTTTACTTAGCCTACTTTAATTTTTTTCCTATCCATTTGGTAGGATATTTTACCCATATTTGTTAAATCAAGTTGATCCATGGCACATGGGTTGCTACAAACTTCTTTGTTATTTTCAGTTTGAAGATCTATGTAAATATAAGTGGGACTATATTGTGTCAAGACACATGTGGCTTCTTTTTGTTTGTTTTATAAACTTAGAGCTTCTCATATTTGATGCATACATATTTTCAATTACTGTATCTTCTTACTTGATTGTTCCAGTTACTAATTTAGTCTCTCTTTTATTCCTTATTCCTTCTTGTTCTTGCTACTTTGTAGATTCTACTTTCTCCAACCATGTATACCCCTTTCTGCCTGGTTTCACCTACTAACACTAGGTAACAAAGGAACAAGAGTAGAGTTACCCTAATATACTTTATATTAATTATATCTATTACAAAAGTGCAATTTGTACTTTTTTCTCAGCCCCTTTGGTTTTTATGTAGAAGGGCAAGTGGATTTTTTTGTTTGTTTGTTTGTTTTGTTTTGTTTTTCCCCAACCCTATTTGTTTGTTTTTTTAAAGTTAATCTTGCATCTAGCCATTTCAATGAAGGTGTTTATTAGTTGTAAGAATTATCTAGTAGAATTTTTGCACTTGATTATGTATACTATTTTATTACCTGCAAACGAATATACTTTGGCTTCTTCCTTACTAATATGCATCCCCTGGTGTCATTCAGTAATCTGACTGCTCTAGCTAACAATTCAAGTTCCACGTTGAATAAGTATGGACAGAGCAGAGAATTTGTTTTGTTCCTAATCTTAGTAGAATTTCTTTGAGTTTTCCTTCATTAAATTTAATGTTGACTGGAAGTAAAACTTTTATGTTTAGATATGTTCCTAGTGTTGTTAACCTCCCTAACATTTTATCTTGAAATACTGTTAGGTTTTGTCAAAGGCATTTTATTACATGTAATGAGACGATGATGATGTATTTCTTCCAGTTAGTATGAAGGGTTACGTTTACTGATTTTTCTATACTGAACCATCTCTGCTTCTCTGGGATGAAGCCTACTTGATCATGGTGGACGATCTTTTTGTTGTACTCTTAGACTTAGTTTCCAAGTGTTTTATTAAATACCTTTGTATCTATGCTCATAAGGAAAACCAGGCTGTAATTCTTTTCATTGCTGAGTCTTTAAGTGGCTTGTGTATGAGGGAAGCCTCGGCCCCATAAAATGCAGTGAATAATGTTCCTTCTGTTTCTATTTTGTGGAAGAACTTTAGGAGTATTGGTATTAACACTGCTTTGAAAATTTGGTCAAATTCTGCACTAATCTGGCCCTGAGCATTTTCTTGTTGTTGGGAGATATTCAATGATTGCTTGTATTTTACTGGGGATTAAGTTCTATTTTAATTGTTTGTCTACCTTGATTTAACATTTGTAAGCAATACCTATTGAGACAATGATCCATTTCTTTTGCAGTTTCCAATTTGGTGGAGTACAGGTTTTCAATGTAGGTCCTTATGATTTTCTGGAATGCCTCAGTGTCAATTTTTATGCCTACTTTTTTATTTCTGAGTTGGATAATTTGGATATTCTCCCTAAGTCCTTTAGTTAGTTTGAATAAGGGTTTGTCTATCATGTTTTCTCAAAGGACCTACAATTTGTTTTAATTTTTTTGTATTACTCTTTGTTTCTACTTTATTGATTTCAGTCCCTTGTTTGATTATTTCTTGCTATCTACTACTCTCAGGTGTGATTACTTCTTTTTGTTCTAGAGCTTTCATGTGTGCTATTAAGTTGTTAATATGAAATCTCTCCAATTTTTTATGAAGGCACTTAATGTTATTATCTTCATTTAGCACTGCTCTTGTTGTTTCCCATAAGTATGGGCATGTTGTATATTCATTTTCACTGAATTTTAGAGAGTCATAAAGTCGGGTTTTTTTTTGTTTTTTTTTTTTTGTTTTTTTTTTGTTGTTGTTGTTTTTGGTTTGACTCATTTTTATTTGGTAGAGAGTTGTACAGTTTCTATGCCTTTGTAAGCTTTCTGTTGTTTTTGACATCCCAGGTTCAATCTCTGATTATCTAATAGGATACAGGGAGTTATTTCAGTGTGTGTGTGTGTGTGTGTGTGTGTGTGTGTGTGTGTGTGTGTGTGTTTATTGAGACTTGTATTCTGTCCAGATATGTGATCAATTTTGGAGAAAGTTCCATGAGGTGCAGAGAAAAAGTGTGATTATTTATTATCTGCATTACCATGATGTAACTAGCATCCATGGATTTGAGTTTTCCATCTAGCAATGTTTGTAGAGCTGTATTTGTACTTAGATATTGTTAAAATTAGGCCTTATTATAGATTATCTTATTTTCTCCATCAATAGTTATTGAAAGTTTCACTGTGTACAGTAGTCTGGACTGGCATTTGTGGTATATTAGAGTTTCTAGGACATCTGTCCAGGCCCTTCTGGATTTTAGAGTTCTTTGAGAAGTAAGATGTAATCACTAGTAGATCATGATTTTGATCTTGTCTATGTACCTGGATTTGGGATGACCATAGGGCTAGATGTTGATTACTGTGTGTGTGTCTTTGTTGAGTGGGTGTTTTATACCTGGGTTTCTGTTTCTTCTATGGATAATTGGAGGGTATAATTAATGGCTGTGTACATCCTGTTTTCCTGGTATGCTATTTTGGTATGTTCATAGAGAATTACCAATGATAAAAGAGGCTAGGATGCAGCAAAGCAGGGGTTAGGAGTGATGCCAGGATGTTCTGTAGTATCCAGAGTAACATGTGTTGGTAGGTTGTACAGATTGGAAGGGAAGCTGCAGCTGCTAATATCTTGCAGAACTAGAGATGAGACTCTAGTGGCGAGGGATTGAGACTCTAAGGATTGGGTCTGGGCAGAGAACTGAGAAATTTTAAAGGCACCCTACCTGGTTTTCTGGCAGGTATTGCTTGTGATTGAGCTGGCCATGCCTGTTTAGGATGGGGCTTATAATACAGTGATGTGTGGAGGCAAAGGGGCTTAGCTGATGATGGTCTGTGGGATACAGCAGATGTGGTCAGGGTAGAATGGAGTTAATTAGTCTGCCTTAATTTTTGGTGAGTTGAGTCATTCTCATTTAAAGTTACTATTTAAAAGGCTTACTATTTTCTAAGACTCATAAGTTGATATGCTCTCCTACTGGATTATTGGTATTTATTTTCTTTTTTTATTACATATTTTCTTTATTTACATTTCAAATGCTATCCCAAAAGTCTCCTATACCCTCCCCCTGCCCTGCTCCCCTACCCACCCACTCCCAATTCTTGGCCCTGGCATTCCCCTGTATGGGATGTTCCATATACTAGTCCTACTGAAATCTGATCTGTCTATAAGCAATAGTCAGAATCTAAGACCTTTTGAGACCTCTGAAGTATATGCTCCCAGCTTTCTGGTGACCATTAGGACCTCAAAATCAAACCCCCAGTCTAACATTCATCTCTCTGCAGTAACTCTGAGCCCACTAGCACAAACCTTTCTCTTGCATTGAATCAAAGACATTCTGGAAAAAGACACTTGATTCTTCAGAGCTCACAGATTCTTTTATATATTTATGATACAGTTACCTTTTTATTCTTCCTTGAAAATTTCATATTATGCAGTTCATTTATGATTTTGTTTTCATCTTATGGCAAACCTCAAATAAAAGATTTGGGAAGTGTATTTATATTGCTCAAATGAGTGATGTTCCAGTGAGTGATGTTATGATCTTATGCTACCATAATAGTAGATTACCATATGACTCTTTGAATGATTTATGGTCTTAATTGTCCCTTTCATTATTCCCTGGTACCCCTGTATTCTATTTCCTCCCAGTTTAACCCTGCATCTACTGTTTTTACTCTTTCTTTCCATAAATATATAATCTATATAAAGGAATATATATATATATATATATATATATATATATATATATATATGATACATACACATATATCTATATCTGTCTCTCTATATATTTGTCTTTTAGGGTCTGTGATACTTAAATATTTTTTTTCTATGTCTGTTTACCTATATATTTTATAATTTATTTTTTTCTTTGGATCATATTTTTTATTGGATATTTTATTTCCTTACATATAAAATATTATCATCTTTCCCAGTTCCCCTCAATAAACTCCCTATCCCATCCCTCTCCTCCTGCTTCTATGAGGGTGCTAGTTGGTGTTAGTTGGTCTTGCTGTCTGTGACAGGAGCTCTTCCCTTCTGTGTGCCTTAGGGCCCATGATCTTAGGTGTGTCTTCACTACTGGTGAGACCAGTTCTTTCCAGGAAGGATTTGGGTACAGATAGGTGTGTCATAATCTTAGTTCTGGGGCACAGATGAAGACTGGATGTGTCTTCTCCCCTGTGTTCTTGTGGCCTGTGTTCTCCTGGTGGGTCACTCTTTGGCCAGTTAGTGGAGCAAAAGTGTTGGTCTCACCTATAGACTTAGCAGTAACAGCAACTCCTTGAAAACCAGCTCTGTCCACGTGGGATTTGGATACAGAGAGCTGTCCCACAGGGTTAACTCTGGGGTACAGATGGAGGCCAGTTGGCATAATTTAATTTTTTAAAAGAACTGAATAATATTCCATCATATTAATACATCACATTTTTATTATCCATGTATCATTCTTTGATGGCCATGAAAGGTGTTTCTAAGTTTTGAATATTCTAAATAGGGCAGTCATAGACATGGATGAGCAAATATCTGTATAGTAAGATATGAGTAACTTGGGTATATGATGAAGAATGTTATAGCTGGATCTTGTGGCAGATCAATTTCTAGCTTTCTGAGAAAGCACTACAGTGCTTACCAAAGTATCTGTAATAGTTTGCATTGTCCCTACAGCAATGAATAATTGTTTCTCTTTCTACGGATATTTGAAAGCATAACTGCAATTTTTAAATTGACCTTGGACATTATGATAGGTATAAGATGAAATCTCAAAGTTGTTTTGATTAGCATTTCCTTGATGACTAAGGGTATTAAAAAATTTTAAAGTGTTTCTCATCTGTTTTTGTTTGATCTTTTGAAAATTCTTGACTTAGTTCTATTGACTGGGCCTCAGTTTTTAATTGTGTTATTTGTTTCTTGATCGGGCTTTTATTTTTCTATATAATTTAGATATTAATCTATATTGAATATGTAATGGCAAACATATTTCCCCCTCTGTTGATTGTTGTTTTGCCTGAATAAACTACAAGAAAGATAGAAACAACAGATTTGTATTTATAGAGAAGTATGAACAAAGTAAATTCAGAAAATTATGTAACATTTCACCCAATTTAAACTACATATTTTCTATGTATATAATCTTATGTATAAGCCAAGATATGTGTCTGCATACTATCTGAACTACTTTTCTATTGCTGCAAAGACACCATAACAAAGATGACTTATAAAAATGAATTGCTCAATTTGGGGAATTTCAGGATACAGCCAGTCAGAGGCAATGACTATCATAATATACAACATGGCAGCAAGCAGGCATGCTCAATACGAGAGCACAAACTGAGAAGTAACATACTGATTCGTAAGCAGAGCAGAAGGAGAGACACTGGGAATGATGAAGGCTTTTGTAATCTCAAGGACATCCCAGGGCCCATCTCCTCCAGCAAGGCCACAACTCCCAGTACTTCCCAGAGAGTTCCACCAAGTGAGGACCAAATATTCACACAAGTGATTTTATAGGAGCCATTCTCATTTAAACCACAACATATCCATTGTAAACAAGGTTTAATGCTTGATTTTATGTGTTTACATGGTGGATGTTCAAATACATGAAGTATTATTAATTTTAATGGTTATAACAAGAGAAGTGCTGTTCTGATTCTTACAGTGTTTTCTATCAAGTAAATGAAACAATCAAATATGAAATAATTACAAATAAATTCAATGTGAGATATTTTATACAAGTTTTATAAGTAAATTTATTAGATTATAAGTATTAAACAGATTTTTCATGATTATATTCAATAATATACATATATCTTTCAAAAGCCAAAGGAATGTACTTTTCTTTTATTAAATATGTTATTTTTACAATATTATGTGTTTACCTTGTATATTTTGACCTTGTCATTCCCATCCTCTCTGATTCTCCTCCACTCCCATTTCCTCTTTGCCTCTGTATAAATGCTATTTCCACACATATTCCTTTTGCTTTTGTTTTTTGATCCCTTATTTCTATTAGTGCTCTCTGTGTGACAATGTGTTTTTTTAGTGTTCAGTGGAGCATGGCAAGCTCTTCAGAATGTACAAAATAGTTGCCCCTCATCCTATTCCTCCTCTCCTGTCTCCAAGAGGATATACCTACCCCGACTTCTACCACACCAGATCTCCCCACTCCCTGGGACCTCAAGTCTCTTGATGGTTAGGTGCATCTTCTCTCATTGAGACCAGACCAGTCAGTCTTCTCCTATATATGTGTCAGTGGACTCAGATCAGCACATGTATGCTGCCTGGCTGTTGGCTCAGTGTCTGAGAGGTCTCAGGGGTCCAGGTTAGTTTCACTGCTGGTCATACTATGGGGTTGCCTTCCTCCTCAGCTTCTTTCACCTGTCCCATGATTAAACCACAGAGATCCCCAGCTTCTGTCCATTGGTTTGTTGTAAGTATCTGAATCTGACTCTATCAGCTACTTCTTGGATCTCTCAGAAAGCATCGTTGCTAGGCTCCTGTCTGTAAGGATGTCATAGGATCAGTAATAGTGTCAGACCTTGGAGCCTCCCTTTGAGCTGGATCCCAAGTTGGGTTGGTCACTGAAACTCCTTTCCCTTAGTCTCTTCTCCAGTTTTGTCCCTGCAGTTCTTTTAGACAGGAAAAAATCTGGGTCAGAGTTTTTGACCGTAGGATGGCAATCCCATCCCCATTGTAGATTGTTGTTTATTTTCTGTTCCACTAAGAGGAGTGCCTAATGAGGAGTAGATCACATATTCAGATGATTCTAGGTGAAATCTTAATTGGTCAAATAAAGGCTAGATCCTGTGATTGGCAATGGAAGGAAAAGGCAGAGCTGAAACCATTAGAACGGAGAGAGAAGAAGGAAGAAGAAGGAGACAAGACAGAGGATGAAGGGAGAAGAAAATGGAGGAAGAAGAGGTTGAAGACAGAGCAGACCCACAATATCTGGCAGACGAAAGTAGCTAGGGATTTCATAGCTGGACAATAGAGTAGTGTAGTATTATATTTGTCTAATCTAAGCATGGAGCTAAAAAGGTCAGCATAGGAACTTTGGGAATGTAATGAAACACTCACCCATCTGGAAGGGAGAGGCTAACTAGCATATCTCTGACCACAGGGCAGGAACAGACCTCCAGATGGGGACACATTTCGCAGGACTGACCATTGCTCACCTTCAGACAAGGGAAGTCCTTGTCACCTCATTCCTTAAAGACCAATCAGTTTAAAGGGTGCACTGTTCTGCCAATCATATTGTGCCTAGTTGCTGATGCTCTGTTCTGCCCCTGGACACATAAAAACTCGCTGAACTAGTGCTGGTGGTTGCTCTCTCTCCTTTGGGTCTGGGATGACCCCAATACACTGGAACAATAAATTCCTCTTGCTTTTTGTACGGATTCTGGCTCCACAGGGTTCACTCAGGGGGTCTCCAGTAAGCTAAAACTCCCAGGAGTCTTACAGAGTTTGTAATTATATTACTGAGTTGTGTGTTCTTTGCACTGACACTTTGGGGTTAGAGATTTACCAATATAATTCGAGCCAGTATAAAATAAGTCTCTAGTGTTTTCATTTCTTAAGGCTAGAGGGAACTGAGTGAGACTGGAGTGCTGTTGACTTTCTGGAGACCAGCCACAGGAGATTGGGGAATGGCCTGTGGAATGCAAATGACAAGCTCTAGGCATTTTCAGGAAAAACTGGTTTGGTCAGCTTAGCAAGCCAAGCATGGGAACCAGGACCTAGCTGTGGGAGCTAGCTGTGAGGGGCCAGCAAACAGAAACCAACCTGTAGAGCTAGCCTGGGAGCAGAGTGAGACCCAACCCCATAGCCTAGCTAGCAATTGTGTGGCTCTTTAAAATTACACACTACACCCCTCCACCTGATGCCCTGTCTTTCTCCTGGAGAAGAACTCTACCAGTTCCCTCTCCCCACTATAAGTAATTTCATCTAAGATCTCTCCCTTTGAGTGCTGAGAGTCTCTCACCTCACAGATCTCTGGTGCACCCTACCCCGCCCCCACCCCCACCCCCAACTTCCTATCTCACTAGGTTATCTATTTCCTTTGTTTTTGCTGGCCCACAGGGCTTCACTTCTGTTTTTTTCTCCAATACCTGGTCATTTTCCCCCTTTCCCCTCCCTCGCCCCTCTCCCACCCAGCACCCTCGCTCCCTCTGCCTTCTTTCTTCTCCTTCCCCAGTGGGAGTGCAGCAACCTCACTTGGGCCTTTCTGCTTGTTAACTTTGAGTCCTGTGGATTTTATCCTGGCTATTTTGTACAGTTTTGGGCTAATATCGACTTATTAGTGAATACAAACCATGAATGTCCTTTTGGGTCTGACTTATCTCACTCAGGATGATATTTTCAAGTCCCATTCATTTGCCTGCAAAAGTCAAGATGTCCTTGTTCTTTATAGCTGAATAGTATTCCATTGTGTAAATGAAAAACATTTTCTGAATCCACTCTTCTGTTGTGGAACATCTAGGTTGTTTCCAGCTTCTGGATATCACAAATAAGACCATTATAAACACAGTGGAACACGTGTCCCTGTGGCATGGTGGGGCATCTTTTGGGTATATGCTCAAGAGTGATAGAGCTGGGTCTTCAGGTAGATCTATTTCCAATTTTCTGAGGAACTTCCTGATTAATTTCCAGAGTGGTTTTACCAAACTGGAATCCCACCAGCAATAATACATATTTATGTATGTTTATAAGAAAGTGAGAAAAGAAAGAGAGAGAGAAGCCACATTAATTAAGCATTTCAGTACATAAATTTTTTAGGAACCCCTTAGTCTTTGTGTCAAGGACTAGCCTAAGATAAAGGAGATTCTAGTCATAACTAAATGCACAAAATCTATCTGCCTTAAAAATACAGAAACCAAACTTTGCAAACAAGACAAAGATACCGAATGACAATAATAATGAAAGCAGGCAAAGTCCCAATGAGGTTTATTTTTGCTCAGCACTGTTCCAAGACTTCTAAGTCTAGCCATGACCTTGAAGCTTGTTCATGGAATATTACACTGCTTCTATCCTACATTTTATTAATTTCTTCACTTAATTCCCTAACCTATGACACTTTCACTCCTCTTCAAGGCCTGCATGTTCTTCCTTTGTCAGCCTGGTATATCAAAATAATTGATTCGTTTTGTGTTGAAGAGAAAGACATTTTAAAAACAAAGAAAATAAAGTTATAAAAATAATAAATGGGAATATGAATATAAAAACAAATCTTAAAAAGTTATAAATTTGGTTAATGATTTTAAGTAATATATCAGGGAAAATTAAAACTCAAAACAAAAATTATATCTTGCCTTCTGTGTGCAGCAGAAATAAGTTCAAGCTGTAGTGTTGGGCAGAAATATTACAATTAAGTTTAGGTAGTAGAAGGGAAAGAAATGATCATGTTTAATGGCTTTCTGAAAGCATATTCATGAAATGGCAATAATATCCACCCTCTGATGAAGAGATAAACATACTAATATAATCCATTTATTTGAGTACAACTTTGAAATAGAAAAGCATAAATATAAAGTAGATAAAATGACTAAAATGCACACCAAAGTAAAAGAAAGATAATTGCTTATCTAGAACTGGTTGAAATGGGTCAAATTCACACTTATGTTTTCAATCACTCAATGTTTGTGTGTGTGTGTGTGTGTGTGTGTGTGTGTGTGTGTACAAATAACCTTAGGGCAAGATCCAATTAGATCCCTTGGAACTGTACATAGAGAAAGGTATGAGCATTATATGTTGGTTTTGAAGTCAAACTTGGGTCTCTTGCAAGAGTAGTATGCACCCTTAATCACTGAGTCATCATTCATATATGTAACATTTAGTTTTATGTTATTTCTTACTGATATATTTATATACTTTCTATCTATCTATCTATTTATCTATCTATCTATCTATCTATCTATCTATCTATCAATCATCTATCATTTTTCTACCTACCTATTAATCTATTTAGAATTATAGAAATCACTGAATTATAAAGTGGTGGGGAAAAAATACCAGATATTCTATTTGCAAAAAGCAGTTTGGTTGGTTAACATGCAATCATTTGGCTTTTTCATTCATTTTCTTGTAAATCATTGATTGCATAATCTGAATTCCTGGCTAGGTAGTGAAAAATTAATGGTAACAAGGCAGGTAAAGTTTTATGGTTTCAAATTCTAGGTGAAAGCAAAAGTGAAAATATAGTAATTACTCATGAATATTTACATATGAAGTAAAGTCATATATGAAGAAAAATGGGCTAAAACAGAAACAGGAAGAAGCAGAATATATATAGCATATATGCATGTTTGGTGTCAAAGAAGACTCATAAACTATGCCAAATACATTTAGGTTAAATATCAGCAAGGCCATTAATCATAATACTCAATATACCAATATTCAAAGAAACAGATAGACAAATGATGTTAGTTTAATGTTCATGATGGAAAGTTGTAATGTAAAACTTTTCCTCTGGAGACACAAAGCAAAGGTCTATTTCCCTCTGGAAGAACACTAAAAGACAACCAAACTAACAATTATAACAAAGGCATTTGTCAAACTAATGCCTTTTTGGGACCACTTAAGGGAATGTGGGTAAGGGTCTAGATTTAAGAGAACAGACAACCCAAAGGCATCTCCACCATGGAAATACTCATTCTAAATGATGATGAATTGCAAAAGCTTCTTTCCTGAAGCTCTACACATTAATTAAGGGCAGCTAGGCAAGTTGGAAAGAGTCTCCTCCAGGCAGCACTGTTTGTGAACCTCCTCCATCAGTTGTGGGTTTCCATTTCTTTGTTCTCAGAAAGAAGCCTTGTGAGCCTAAGAAAATTCAGTTTTGTATGGCTAGTGAGTTTGCACTTACAGAGAATCAAGTTTCCTTCCAGGATGGATTATTTCAGTTGAGAGAAAATTGTTGTATAGCATGTGATAGTTTGAATGACAATGGCCCTCATAACTTCATAGGTAGTGGCATTATTAGGAGGTATAAATTTTGGAGTAGATTAGTCTGTATTGGAGTAAGTGTGCTAGAGAAGGTGGGCTTTGAGGATTCAAATGCTCAAGCCAGGCCCAGTATCTTTCTCTATTTCTGCTGCTGGTGGATTCAAACTTAGAATTCTCAGTTACTTGTGTAGTACTATGTCTGTTTGAAGGCCACCATGTTTCCCTTCACAATGACAATGCACTAAACTTCTTAAGTGTAAGCCAGTCCCCATTTAAATGTTTTCCTTTATAAGCATTGCTATGGTCATAGTTTTGCTTTACAGCAAAAGAAACACTAAGACACAGCACAAAGCAAAACTTCTTCAGAAGTCAATTAACCTTGTTGAAGTTGAGGCAGTGTCCTTATCTTACTGACTCAGCAAATGACATTTCTTTAGGAAGCAGGTTTTCACATCACCATTTTTCTTAGCCAGCGTTTCTATTGCTGTGATAAAACACCAAGGCCAAAAACAACTTAGAGAGTAAAGTGTGTGTGTTTACCTTCTGGAACTCACCCTCCATATCTTAGGTAGTTCAGGGCAAGAACTCAGTGCAGGAACCTGGAAACAAGAATTAAAGTAGAGGCCATGGAGGAATGTTACTTATTGGATTATTCCTCATAGCTTGCTCAGCCTGCACTCCTATATCACACAGGGCTATGGCCCAGGAGCGGTATAACCCAAACTGAGCCTGGCCAATCATCAGTTAACAGGAGAATGCCATGAAAGACTGAAAGACTTTTATTTTCTCCTCCTCATAGGCTGTTTTGGTTGGACCATTTATAAATAGATACTTCCTTTTCTAAAATGACTTGCTTGCATCAAGTAAATAAAAATATAGCCCTGAAAACTCTCATGTGTTTTCATGATGAGACTGGTATCTGAATTACACAAGTTGGATAAATGAAACAATTATAGAGAAGGGCAAACTTTGAAATATTTAAAATGCCCCAATCTTCCATGTTTCTACTGGAAAAGAGCCAGTGAATTAAAGCAAACCAGCAACAGAAGTGAAACTTGAACTATGCCTAAATGTATAGAATTGATAAGGTTTTCTTTAAAATCTGCAATATTAACCACCCTGTGATTCTTTACTTCTCCATTTGGGACAGCCCACTGCAGTCTATCTCTGAAATACTTACTTTGCTTCTCCATTGAAAATTCTTTCCCTCAGAAGACAAGAACTGAAGAATTCCTATAACACTTACATGACTTTATTTATCTTTAAAAATAGTCTAAAATCTTTTTTCAGTTTAATGTAGAGTATAGAGATTAAAAACAAAAACACAAACAAACAAACAGACAGACAGACAGACACTACTTAGTTCCCTTTGGGTCTGGCTTGGGCTTCTAAAGCCTCAAAGCCTTTTCCTACTGACACACTTCCCCTAGCAAAGCCACACCTACTGACAAAAATGTCATCACTTCAAATCTCTCTTAAGGAGTGCTATTCTCTAACGACTAAACATTTCAATACGTGAAGCTACAGAGACCGTTCCTATTCAGACCACCACATTCTACTCCCTGAGCCTCATAACTTCGTAGCCATCGTATAATGAAAACCATCACTCAGTCTAATTTTAAAAGCCCTCATAGTCTCTACGTTGTTTAAAGATCCAAGTTTTCTTTTGAGTTTGTGGCATTCTCTTAAATGTAATCCTCTGTAAAATCAAAATGAAAAAGCAGATTGCATGCTTTCAACATAAATGGCTCAGAATATACATTTCCATTCCAAATAAGAAAAAAAAAAAAAAAAAAAAAAAAAAAAAAAAAAAAAAAAGGAGTATACTGAGGAAATACTGGACCAAAAGCAAAACTGAAACACATCTGGGCAAACTCAGGATTCTGTGTTTTCATGTCCAATGTCAAAGTGTTCTTCAGAGCTTCAACTTCTTTCGCCTTTGGGTCTATTCTCGTAGATCCATTCAAACCATTGCAGTCAGGTACAGATTAGAATCAGGATTTTTTTTTTCATAGCCCAATCTACCTTACTTACTGATATTGAGCATGTTATAATTTATTTGAAAAAAATATCTGAACCTAACTAACTGTATGTCATTTAAGACACACCGAAGCTCACTAAAGAATCCCTATTTTTGACTAAAGATTATCTGAATATTATTTGGAAAGTATTAGCTCAACGTCTTGAAGTAGAATTACTATTCACTTAACCTTTCAAATTTTGCCTCTATATTGGCAGGTAAACGTGGATGCCATCAGCAGAGTCCGTGTAGCCATATCATAACACTAATTTGGATAAGAGGAGAGGAATCTATGAGGAGTCTTTAGCCCTGACTAGATACATTCCTCAGTATAAAATGTAAGCGTTTTATTCATTAAAATATTTTATTTTATGATATGCATGATCTGTTTACCTAGTGGCAGTACCTGTAGAGGTCAGAAGAGGATATCGGATGCCACTGCATTTGTTATTCTGCATTTATATTTTGAGTATGAAACTTATCAGTGTTCTTTGTTCTTACAGTAATTACATCTTTTTGTTGTATGTAGAGTATACTTTTATGGAAGTGCTGTGAGATGTTTATTTTCTGCTATTCATTGGAACTTGAGTTATTTCAGAGACAAGTCTTCTATTGAGTATAGATGATAACTATTTTTTCCAATCAATCTTATTTATTCTCCTAATCAAATCTTTTTGATGTATTGGGTTCTTTGTCTGAATTAAACCATGTTAGTCAGATTTTCTTATGCAGTTAATGTTTTCTGTGACCTTTAAAAGAAATCTTTGGCTTTTCAAGATAAATGGGTGTCAGTATGTGGGGCATTGGGCTATGCACAGACAGGCTGGTCTCCAGTGGAGCTGAGATGCTGAATCCTGGGACCCTGTGGTAAATTCACCTACATGGGACAGAAGAAGTTTTCTCATGTTCCTGGAACTCTGGCTCCTGCCTAAGTTACCACCCCCCACAGCCCCCACAAGAGAAGTGTGGCTAGCAGTCAGGTAGGCAATGTCCCAAGCTTCTGACCTTCAGGCTAAACTCCTCCCTAGTTACCTAGCAACAGAAAAGATAGCTGCTCACTTTAAAAGGGGCTGTTTGGCCCCTCCTTGCTCTCTCTCACTTCTCTTACTCCTTTGTTCTCTTGCTCTTACTCTCACTCTCTCTTTCTCTCTAACCTTTCTTCTCTCTCTCTTTTACCTTCTCTCTTTCTCCCTGCCTTTCTATAATAAAGCTCTAAAACCATAGACAGTCTTTGCTCATCAAGGCTGTCCTCACTCTCACTGGTGTGAGAACCTCTCTTCCCTCAGCCTTCTCTCCTATAACCCTGAGCTACAGGGTGTACCACGGGGCCCCTTTATGGTTTGGGGGCTGCCCCTTGTTCACTGCCCCCGTTGAGTGGGTCAGAGGCTTGAATGCCCACCCAGGGCTGAGTGGAAAGTGTCTGGCAGCCCTCCCACATCCACCTGTCCAGAGCATAGGTGGAACTCTGGCAGGATGAGGGATATCCTCCCTCACCCTCCTTCCCCTGCCCCCCTTTTAGTTCCCACATCAGTATACACTTTGCGTTCTATAGTAGAATACCTGTTTCATTATTTAAAACATGAGGTTCATTTAGCTCACAGTTCTAGAGATTTATAAGTATGGTATTGGCATCAGTTATGTTCTTGTGATTTTCTTCTGGCCATAGCATCATTATGGTGGTAACAATGAACCAGTAACAGCAGAAGGGAGAGGTACATGACCACTCACACAAAGTCTAATTCACTCCTACAAGGGGAAACAGTCTCTTTAATAGAGTTACCATGACCCAATCTACCCCCAATGTACTCTACTTATTGGAGGAACAAAAAATGAATTCACTTGCTTCTTTCCTCTTAAAGAGACCAGCAATTAGAAAATTCATCTGAGTAAACAAAGGGCATTTAATTAGCCGAAACTGCCTTACAAAGTAGGAAGTATTAAGGGGACTGCCTAAAATAAATGTTTCAAGGAGAGTCTTGAGAATTTCTTCAAACTAGCTAAGCTACATAGTTTCCTGAAAGTTTACATTTCTAATCACATAAACAGCAGTTTTCACCATTCACTCTGATTCATTTATTCTTTGTTACATGACTCCCACAAATATTTATATTTCATGTAGATTATCATTTTCTTTCTTCCTTATGTACAAATTTAGTCCCAGTAATTGAGTGACAACAAAATTTACAATCATATTAGAAGAAATTGATAATTTTTAAGGATATTTTGGCACAAAAGACAACTATTAGGTATTCTTAAAGCAATGAGGAAAGAAAATTAGGAATGTCCATTTTCTAAAATATTTTTTTCAGGTAGCTGTTGCAGAGTTATCTGTTTTAGGAAAACTGCACAGGGAAACTATATTAGTAATGATGATACTTGTTCATTTTAGATGCATCGGTATTAATAGAAAACTATGGTTTTTAAAATAATTGAACTCTTTTGAATAATAGAAAATATAAAGCATAGTGGAAAAGTCTACAACACATGAGCAAGCAAATAAATGTCACATTCTCCATGTCTGCTCTCTGAAGAAAGAAGATTTTAGTTCTCTGAATTTCTCTGGTCTCAAATATTTCAAGTTAAAACATCATGCAAGTATAGTGTTTTTTTTCCATAATCAAGAAAGTCAAAGTAGACTAACATAGGAAGGAGAATTACACTACTGAGAAATATGCTTAGTGGAAACTACCCTATATGAAAATAAAGCAAAAGCTATAAGCTTGTATGGGAAAATTCACAGTAAAAAGGAAAGATTGGGTGCTGGCAGTGCTTAAACCCACCCAGTATCTTGGATGATGAACTGCTAGAAGTTCTTAAAAGGTCTCGTTCCTCACTGTTGATCATACTACGACTGTCTGTCCAAGCAAATTAAGGGAGAGAAACACCCAGGCCCACTACAAGATATGCCAGAATGTACATATATTTAACTATGTTTTTCCTAGACTTCCATCCTTGTTTAGGTAGCTTTCCCAGAGATCTTGAGAAGGACTGAGGAGTCATTTTTATTCCATTTTTGTCTCCACTCAGAAACTAGGCCATAAACCATTTGCTATCCCTCCTGAAGTAAGGTATTTTGCTTCTGCAAGTGGGTTGCTCCTTTAGCACCTCATAATGAAACATCAGGAGGCTAGGTAAAGTGGCCTTTATTCCTCTGTCTTGGTAAGGAATTGCCTTGTCTAAGTCTTGAGAAAAAAAGGGGAGATGCCTGCTCCTTGTTGGTAGGTTCAGGAAAGAAGAGAGAGGTCCCCAGAATTGGGACCTTCCTCAGCCACTGCCTTATTGAGTTCATCAATCTCTTGGGGGTTCCAAGGATATCAAGTGACTGGGGGAATTACTGCCAGGGTTGAAATTCACTGGGTAAAGGCTGGTGGTGTACTGGGTACTGAGCTCTTCCCTATTGTAAGGTGGTGGGGCAGAAGGCAGAAGCACGGGGGGGGGGAGCAGGGGAAGGGAGGGGTCAGTTAGGGGGTCCAAGGGAGGTGGTCTTGTGAGTCTACTGGAGGACCAAAGGACACTGTCAAAAGGATTGAGTGAGGGATATAGGGGCTCAAAGGAGGGGTTAGACTTGGATAAGAATTGCCCCATAATTTATGGGGGTACACTCATCCACAGACCAACTGGCCTGTGAGCGTTCTTCGTCAGGAGGGATCTTCACATGAGGCATCAATTTGTTGACTCCTTTCCAGCAGGTCCATGTGAGAGGAGAGAGGTTCTGGTCTGCTGGGGTCTTTCCAGGACTGAGCAGAACGGCAAGTGTCTATAGCTCAAAGGAAATTCACTATGCCAGGAGTCTTGTTAAAGCAGGAACTCAACTTTATGGCATCAGCCTCTCACTTATTAAAATTCTGAACATAGGTAGGGGTATTTTTGGTGGGATAAGATGAAGGAGGCAGGGAAGGGTGAGGAGTGTTTGTGGAGTAACTGACAGGACCAATAGCAAAAGCTCTATATCAGCAATGGTGGGGCAAAGGCAGGGCCAAACAGGTCTTGCTGAGTCACTCCAATATGGAAGTGACTGAGACAGGTCTCAAAACTCAAGCCAGGCTTAGGCTCTCTCACAAGGCTGCAGAAACTTGAGCCAGACTCGGGTTTGTCCTCAAGGCCCAATCCAGGGCCAAAATGACGTCCAACATGGAGGGAAGCCTGTCTTTGCCCTTTGTTCTCAGCACCTGTACAACTTTCACAGTGTATCTTCTCATAGTAAAAAGATTACTATGGGTATGCACATAAATTCAGATCATAAATTAAATAAGAGGCTTATCACAAAGAATGTCTACATGCACATCTACTGGGGGCCAAAACATTCATCTTTTGTTACTAGTTTACAGGTTCTTTAACTGGAAAGTTAAAAACGATAACTAAGCTGTCCTTGAAGTTTTATATAGGTAAACCCAGTCAATATATTATCTCTTGTTTTTCACCTGTGGCCACTGTGGTGTATATCTTCTCTATGATCTTTAGTTAATGCTCGTTGTAACCCCTTGGAATAAACACTATGTTTAGAGGTTTTTTTAATCTTAGAAGCAATTAAGTAGTTATATTATAAAAGGAACTCAAATGTCTTTGTCTGTATTGCCATTCTGAATGATGATGGCCTTAGGATGCTAAATGTTTCTGAAGAATAAACAATCTTTGTTTTGCATACTACCTCCGAGTTAGGGGTCTTCCTTTAGCAATTTTCAGACCCTTACAGGAAAAAGAGCCCACAATGTTTAGTCTGGGCTAAAATGATTATCTCCTTCAAGTAGTACATTCTTTTTCCACATTCTTCTTCTACATTCTTCCCAACTTAATGTTGTAAAATAACTGATAAACCCTATTTGAATTTCTCTGATTCCACCTTACCAAATATTTAAAGATAGCTACATTAGTTAATTGTAGTGTTTACTCTAGCACCTTTCTCACTGTCAGAGAAGCCAAAAGTAACTTCACCTAGCCATGAAGTGTTGCACTCATTCAGGGTGATAAACTGGTGAAAAATGTGTTTGCTGGAAAATATCCTGTCTTAATTTTAAGTAAGATTAGGGCCAGAATATTACCATATATGGGAGACAGAGGCTGTCACATGAAAGTCTTGTTTTGCAGTATTGATCATTGTTTGTTGTTTTGTTTTCAAAACAAGGATTTGATAAAGACTGCTAGCAAAATTAAATGCTGATATTTTTTCTGTATAAGCCTCAGTATCTCATACCTCTACTTAGATTCCCATAAAAGAACCATTTATGTTGAAGCAACACAAGCGAATTTTCACAGTTCTGAAAGTGTTCTTCATGAAGGGGGAATGATAGCCTACATTTTTGAAAAGATAAAAGCCTTTGAGATTATTGTTGACATGTTCCATGTGGTCCACGGCTGAATATATTGTTGAACTTAATTAATATTCACAAATCTGAACTATTCATGGCAATCTAAGGTTATTATTTGTTATAGTTAACTTCAGCTGTCAACTAAGTTTACCTAGGAAGTTGAGAAGATGAAACCTAATTGAAGGATTGCCTTTGTTGCCTGTGACCACATCTCTGGGACATTTTCTGGATTGTAATTTTTCTAGTAGGAACCAGTCCTTTGCAGGTGGTACCATCACTAGTCAGGTGGACTAGGGTTTATAAGAAAGGAAGGTAAATGTAAGGCCAGCAATACTCTAGTGAGCAGTATTCCTCCATATTCTCTGATTCAGTTCTTGCCTCTGCGTCCCTGTCTTATTTTTTTACCTTAATTTCTCTCAGTGATGAAGTGTTACCTGTAATGGTAACACTTTCGCCCCAAATTTTGTTTTTAGTTGTGGTATTTATCATAGCAACAGAAAAAAATAGACTAGAAGTTCGTGTTTAATTTAAAATGAGAAATTATACATTGTGAATAAACTCATCAGGGAAGACATCATTTCCAAAATTATACCCTGTACTTTATGATTCTAATTGTTAACGAAGTTACATATTTCTAAAATATCTACATGGAAACTTCTACTTGGAAATGGCTAAAATATGAAACTTTTTCTCAGTGGAAAGAGGAAGCAGGAATTCATTAAGTAATATTTCTATTCTTTTTTATCTTTCTAAACTGTATTCAGTTAAAAGTACATTGAAATGACAGTAGCTTCTTTTTTGAACCAAAAAAAAAAAAATTCCTTTTTATTGGGGAATTGAGTTCACTGATGTTAAGAGATATAAAGGAATAGTGATTGTAGCTTCCTGTTACTTTGATATAATTTTTATGTTTGTGTGGCTATCTTCTTTTGGTTTTGTTTAAAGAAGCTTAGTTTCTTGCATTTTCTAGGGTGTAGTTTCCCTCCTTGTGTTGGTATTTTCCATCTATTATCCTTTGTAGTGGCTATTCCTGGTTGTCAACTTGACTATATTTGAAATGAACTACAATCCAGAATTGGAAGGCTCACCAGTGAACCTAATCTGGAGGCTGGGAGATAGAAGTTTCTGATCTGGATCTTGGTATGGAGATCTTGAGACACAGTGGTGATTGAATCCAGAAGACAGGGAGATCTCCGAGTCCAAGATCATTTGGGATTAAAGGTGTGGTGGCACACACCTTTAATCTGGGCTACACCTTCTACTGGGGACCATATAAGGACAATGGAAGAAGGAAGTCTCGCTCTTGCTCTTCTGCCTGCTTGCCGTGTGGGACTAAGCAACTGCTAGACCCTTGGACTTCCATTCACAGCTACTACTGAACCATTATTGGGAATTGGACTGCAGACTGTAAGTCATCAATAAATTCCTTTTTATATAGAGACTATCCGTAAGTTCTGTGACTCTAGAGAACCCTGACTAATATATCCTTTTTAGGACTGGATTTGTGGAAAGATATTGTAGAAATATGGTTTTGCCATGGAATATCCATTATTGGAGGAACTGCAAGCTGGTACAACCACTCTAGAAATAAGTCTGTTATTTCCTCAAAAAGTCAGACATAGTATTACCTGAGGGCCTAGCTATAGCACTCCTAGGCATATACCCAAAAGATACTCCAGCATATAACAAGGGCACATGATCCACTATGTTCATGGCAGCCTTATTTAAAATAGCCAAAAGTAGAAAGGACCTAGATTCCCTTCAATAGAGGAATAGATACAGAAAATGTGGTACATTTACACTACTCAGCTATTAAAAACAATGACTTCATTAAATTCTTAGGCAAATAGGTGGAACTAAAAAATATCATTCTGAGTGAGATATCCAATCACAAAAAAACACAAATGTTATACACTCACTAATAAATGGATATTAGCTCAAAATCTCTGAATACACAAGATATATTTCACAGAACATATGAAACTCAAGAAGAAAGAAGACTCAAGAAGTGGGTGCCTTGGTACTTCTTAGAAAGTGGAACAAAATACTCATGGGAACAAATATGGAGACAAAGTACAGAGCAGAGACCGAAGAAAATGCCATACAGAGACTGTCCACCTGGGGATTCATCCCAGATACTGTCATCAAACTTCATCACTATTCTGATTGCTAAGAAATGCTTGCTGAAAGGAGGCTGATATAGCTGTCTCCTGAGAGGCCCTGCCAGAGCCTGACAAATACAGAGTCAGATGCTCATAGCCAAACATTGCACTGAGTGTGGGATCCCCAGTGATGGAGTTAGAGAAAGGACTGAAGGAGTTGTAGGGGTTTGCAACCCCATAGGAGGAACAACAATATCAACCAAAAAGACCCATCCACCCCACCCCCAGAGCTACCAGGGGAAGGTGGGAAGAGATAGGGGGTTTCTAGGAGGGGGAGAAACAGTGTAAGGGATAACACTTGAAATGTAAATAAATTTTTAAAATAAATAATTTTTTGAAAGTGTTTCAACAAATGTAAAAAAATTCATTAAAAGATAGAGAGGAGCTGTACCTATAACTCTCATGGTTGCCACACTTAAGGTCTATGTTGCCTTATAAAATAAGGAGTCAGAATCCACTTACAGAAGTTTGATGTTGTTTACAACATCACTGCTGCACACTGAGAAAGATGCCTGTATGTTGCTTTGTTTCTTGTATGAATATATGTATATATGTATAGAGGGTGTTAGTTTGATGTTTGATTTCTTACCTAAGATTTTCATTTCTGTGATGAGAGGTTATTTGGCTGAAATTTCCACAGCCCTGTTTGTTTATCATAGAAGGAAATCAAGGCAGGAACTCATACAGGTCAGGAACCTGGGGGCAGAATTTGATGTAGAGGCCATAAAGGAGTGATGTCACTGGCATGTTCCTCATAGCTTGCACATCTTCAACTAAGGCCCATCAACCCAGGGATGACCTGGGAGAGCATGCATAACTGGCTGGATCCTCCCACATCAATCATTAATAATAAAAAAAAACTAGCCTTTCAGACTTGCCTTATATTATGGAGGCATTATCTTAATTAAGGTTCCTTCTCTCAGATGACATTAGCTCGTGTCATGTTAACATAAAACTATCTCCTACAATTGTTATTGCATTGGTGTTTGGTAGTATTATATTCCAGCTTCACCTATACTTTAGTTAGTCATCATTAATGAAAAAGTGTATCCTCTAGGATCTCATGTATCTCATGTATGGCATCAAAGTTCCTTCTATCACATCAGTATTTCACAATCAGTAAACAGTGAGAACATGGCAAGATGTTGGAAAAGAGTCCATTAAACTGATCTTTCAGAGGTTCTATACCATCTGGGGTACCATTTATCAGCAAGTATGCTAATACAGGATGACTGAGAAACTACAGCTCAGTGCACTGTCAACTTTCAAGGTTAACGGCTTTGTTGTCATTCTCCCCACATTAGCATCTGTCCTTTTGTGGTTTCCTTAGTTTGTCAACATCCTTCATTCTAGACTTGTTAGTGTTTTACCATGTGCTTCCCTAGTTCCAACTATTTCCTGAATATTCAAAAACCCCTGACTCTCTTTAGGCTTAATAGAGCTCTCCCAGTTCACAAACTATGTTCTCAATTACACTGACAGCTTGAAGGGTGTACAGGGCTTGTGTTCAATAAAATATTCTTTAATTTTAGGTTCTGTGTCTTCTGTTTAATGCAGAAAGTGAAAGAGCAATGTTCATTTTTCATATATCAACTATCTTCATGTCAGCATGTTCAGTCATAGACTGGAGATTAGTGGAGTTAAAAAGGGGGTTTTGCACTGGACTTTCATGTACAATTTCCACCTGTGCAGCACAGCATCTGCAAAATATATTTTCTGTTCCCTTGTGGGAAATATTTTTTAAAAGCCTGCAAGTTCCCATGCTACCGTCAGCAACTCTCTGCCCTGATGCTGTCCCACTGGCTCTGTCTCTAGCTATCCCTCACAGTGACCAATCGCTGTGTTACCAGCTCTGGTTCACTTGTCTCTGGCTCCGCTAGTTCCTTCTCAGCCATAAACCGCTGAGATCGGTGGTTCCAGTAACCAAGTAAATCAAAACACTTGAAGCTTATACTTAACTAATCAGATTTATGTAACAATAAATTCTCCAGTCAGAAGATGCCAATACAATAATTTCAGAACCAATTGGTAATGATAAAAGCTGCCCATCTACATTACACAAATTATCCCAATTATTCTGACCTTTATGATTTCATAACTTCCTGTGACTATTTAAAGTGATGCTAGTTCAGGTTCTTCTTCCAGTCTGTCCCCTCTGTCTTGGCATCTTCTCTCTATTCTGCCATTCTCTGTCTCTGCAACTCCTATTGCTGACTCCCTTTCCCCTGTCTAATCCCAGGCCTCCTGCTGCACTAATATTTTAATGTTATTGTACAGGGAAAATCCTGTCACACTGTTCTGTTTCACAGACTTCTTCCCCTTTGGTTTTGTGTACAGTTCATGCTGTTGGTGTTTTCCCAGTATTGTTGAATTTATTTTGTAAATCAAACATTTCTAACTACGGTCATCATTGTTCTTTTCTTGTATCCTTTTTTTAATCAAATGTTACTGTGTTTTTAGTACTTCCTTACCTTATGGAAGATGCTTCCTCTCATATGATTCAGTCACTGTCCTAGTTATAAAAAAGGCCATCCCTGACCCAAGCCGTTCCACTTGTTCACTTGGAAACCAGGGGCAGGATGTCAAATTTTTTCTGCTATGATGAAACATTGTTTCTATACACATGCATCATAACCTAGGAGAACTGAATATATATGCAAATTAGACACATATAAAGCATGTTCTTGTACATTTATAAAGTACACAGATAGCCATGAGAATCTGAGTTAAGCTAGGTGATTATTCTGGATGTCAGGATTTAGTGAGCCTAGCCCCTGATTTATTTCTGTATAATGACCTAAGCATGCAAATTAGAAAATGTTTCTTCTGTACTCATATCCAATGAGCTTTGTCTCTTATATTAAAATGCCAATGTGCAGGTTGGCGCCATCTTCAGCACCATCTTGGCAGAGGGCCCTAAGGTCCCCAGAGGACTCTCCACACTGCAGGCACCCTAGTACAGTCCTTGAGATCACTGGTGAGTAGAATGCAACATCAGTTCCAAAAAACTCAGAGGGTCTTGTGCTAGCAGGAACAGGGACAAAGGACACCTGCCCGACCAGCGGATGGGGTTCATTCTGGTTGGCACCACCCCTGTTCCACCCCAGCACCATCTTCAACACGATCTCAGCAGAGGGCCCTAAGATCCCAGAAGACTCTCCATGCTGCAGGCACCTATCACACCCAGATCTTTGAGATCACTGGTAAGTGGAACACAGCATCAGTTCCAAAAATCCCAGAGCATCTTGTGCTAGCAGCAACAGGTCAAAGGACAAAGCCAGGCCCTAGCACACCCAGAATCTTGGGAACACCAGTCTACACAAGAGAGCACGTGGGCAGCAGAAGCAACAGAGTTTCATGGACAGGGTCCCTTTGGGCCTTCATTCTCAGCCAGGAGACAGAGCTAAGACACAGACCCCTGGACATCTTTCCTGACAGAGGAGAGTTGGCCTCCAGGGAGGACTCTGACTCCAGGAATCAGGAGGTTGATCTGAGCTCCAGAATTCTTTGCACCTTCCCTGCAAGAGGAGACTTTGCCTACAGAGAGTGTTCTGACCACTGGGACACAGGAGAGTGTAGGTTTCCCAGCAGTGCTGACAGAGAATAAAAAAATCACAGGAGGAACTGAAGGGAAATGAAATTTAAGGCCTGGGATTCATGTAACTTTAAAAGAAAATTGTGTAAATTCAAGGTTCAAGTAATATGAGACAAATAGAGTAGCATTAGGAACTTGAAGGCCTGGAGAAGATCCAGGCATGCTCAGGCAAACAAACCCATAGGCCCTTTGTGGTAAACAAGTCCTGGCAGGCCTTGAAGGCCAGGAGCTGGAACTCTTACAAAAAACAAGCACCTGTATGTCCAGGCAAACCCCTTGTTAAGGTATTCCTGAGGTCAAGAAAAAAATACAAAAACTGGTCTGAGCTATTTTGACTGATTCGTCGGCCATCTGGTGGCCAGGGTCATGCTGACTCAAGTCATAAGCCACTATCCCAGACCCCCCGGAATTGCTGATGCTTCAATTTACATGTACTATCTTACTGACCTGTAATTATATGGTTGTTTAAATGAACCAATTGTGTGCAGCCGTGCCAACTTCTCCTAAACCCTGAACCTTTTCTATAAAAACCCCTAGCTTTTGAGCCTCGGGGTCAATGCCTCTACCTCCTGTGTGAGATACACATCAGCCCGGAGCTCTGCCATTAAACTACCTCATGCTTTTGCAACAGGATGGTCTCTCATATTTCTTTGGGATGCCCTGAATCCCGTGACCTGAGGGGGTCCCCGAGAGAGGGGGGTCCTACAGAATAAGCTCCAGCCAGAGATAGCTAAAACATCTAACACCAGAGATTACCAGATGGCAAAGGCAAACTAAGGAATCTTATTAACAAAATCCAGGACCACTAGGCATCATCAGAACCCAGTAGGCCCACCACAGTGAATCCTGGATACCCCAACACACCAGAAAAGCAAGATTCAGTTCTAAAATCATATCTCAAGATGGTGGTAGTGGATTTTAAGAAGGGCATTAATAACTCACTTAAAGAAATACAGGAGAATACTGCTAAACAGATAGAAGTGCTTAAAAAGTGTACTGGTTAGTTTTGTGTCAACTTGACACAGCTGGAGTTATCACAGAGAAAGGAGCTTTAGTTGGGGAAATGCCTCAATGAGATCCAGCTGTGGGACATCTCAATTAGTGATCAAGGGGGAGAGGTCCCTTGTGGGTGGGATCATCTCTGGGCTGATAGTCTTGGATTCTATAAGAGAGCAGGCTGAGGAAGCCAGGGAAAGCAAGCCAGTAAAGAACATCCCTCCATGGCCTCTGCATTAGCTCCTACTTCCTGACCTGCTTGAGTTCCAGTCCTGACTTCCTTTGGTGATGAACAGCAGTATGGAACTGTAAGCTAAATAAACCCTTTCCTCCCCAACTTGCTTTTTGGTCATGACGTTTGTGCAGGAATAGGAACCCTGACTAAGACAAAAAGGAAGCACAAAAATCCCTCAAGGAATTAGAGGAAAACACTGCTAAACAGGTAGAAGACCTTAAAGAGGAAACACAA
>NC_034611.1:9093296-9115834 GCF_900095145.1 Mus pahari | reverse complement strand
GCCAAGAAAGCATTTGACACAATCCAACCCCCATTCATGATAAAAGTCTTGGAAAGATCAGGAATTCAAGGCCCATACCTAAACATAATAAAAGCAATATACAGCAAACCAGTAGCCAAAATCAAAGTAAATGGAGAGAAACTGGAAGCAATCCCACTAAAATCAGGGACAAGACAAGGCTGCCCACTTTCTCCCTACCTATTCAATATAATAATTGAAGTCCTAGGCAGAGCAATTAGACAACAAAAGGAGTTAAATGAGATCCAAATTAGAAAGGAAGAAGTCAAAATATCACTATTTGCAGATGATCTGATAGTATATATAAGTGCTCCTAAAAATTCTACCAGAGAACACATAAACCTAATAAATAACTTCAGTGAAGTAGCTGGATGTAAAATTAACTCAAAGAAATCAATGGCCTTTCTCTACACAAAGGATAACCAGGCTGAGAAAGAAAGTAGGGAAACACCCTTCACAATAGTCACAAATAATATAAAATACCTTGGTGTGACTCTAACTGAGGAAGTGAAAGATGTGAATGATAAGAACTTCAAATCTCTGAAGAAAGAAATCAAAGAAAACCTTAGAAGATGGAAAGATCTCCTATGCTCATGGATATGCAGGATCAATATAGTAAAAATGGCTATCTTGCAGAAAGCAATTTACAGATTCAATTCAATCCCCATAAAAATTCCCACTCAATTCTTCAATGAATTAGAAAGTGCAATTCGCCATCTGGAATAACAAAAAACCTAGGATAACAAAAACTATTCTCAATGATAAAAGAACCTCTGGAGGAATTACCTTGCCTAACCTCAAGCTATTCTACAGAGCAATTGTGATAAAAACTGCATGGTACTGGTACAGCAACAGACAGGTAGATCAATGAAATAGAATTGGAGACCCAGAAATCAACCCACACACCTATGGTCACTTGATCTTTTTCTTCTTTTTAAGTGTGAAACCAACTTTTATTTTCAAAGTATTTTCTTTTTTTTTTTTCCTTTTTTAAAAAATTTATTTATTATTATTTTCTTTATTTACATTTCAAATGCTATCCCAAAAGTTCCCTATACCCCACCCCTGACCCTGCTCCCCTACCCACCCACTCCCACTACTTGGCCCTGGCCTTCCCCTGTGCTGGGTCATATAAAGTTTACAAGACCAAGGGGCCTCTCTTCCCAATGATGGCTGATTAGGCCATCTTCTGCTACATATGCAGCTAGAGACTCGAGCTCCGAGGGTACTGGTTAGTTCATATTGTTGTTGCACCTACAGGGTTGCAGTCCCCTACAGCTCCTTGGGTACTTTCTCTAGCTCCTCCATTGGGAGGCCCTGTGTTCCATCTAATAGCTGACTATGAGCATCCACTTCTGTGTTTGCCAGGCACTGGCATAGCCTCACAAGTCGCCGCCAGTGGAAAAAAGACAGCATTTCAACAAATGGTGATGGCACAAGTGATGGTTATCATTTGGAGGAATGAGAATTGATCCATTCTTAGCTCCTTGTACTAAGGACAAGTCTACATGGGTCAAAAAATTCCACATAAAACCAGAGACAGTGAAACTTATAGAGGAGAAAGTGGGGGAAAGTCTCGAAAATATGGGTACAGGGGAAAAATTCTTGAACAGAACAGCAATGGCTTATGCTGTAAGATCAAGAATTACCAAATTGAACTTCACAAAATTGCAAAGCTTCTGTAAGGCAAAAGACACTGTCGATAAGACAAAAAGGCCACCAACAGTTTGGGAAAGGATCTTTACCAATCCTAAATCAGATAGGGGACTATTATCCAAATATATAAAGAACTCAAGAAGCTGGACTCCAGAAAATCAAATAACCCTGTTAAAAAATGGGGTACAGTTCTAAACAAAGAATTCTCAACTGAGGAATTCTGAATGGCTGAGAAGCACCTGAAAAAATGTTCAACATCCTTAATCATCAGGGAAATGCAAATCAAAACAATCCTGAAATTCTACCTAACACCAGTCAGAATGGCTAAGATCAAAAATTCAGGTGACAACAAATGCTGGCGAGGATGTGGAGAAAGAGGAACCCTCCTCCATTGTTGGTGGGATTGCAAGCTGGTACAATCACTCTGGAAATCAGTCTGCCAGTTCTTCAGAAAACTGGACATAGTACTACTCAATATCCAGCAGTACCTCTCCTGGGCATATACCCAGAAAATGTTCCCACTGGTAATAAGGACACATGCTCCACTATGTTCATAGCAGCCATATAATAGCTAGAAGCTGGAAAAAACCCAGATGTCCCTCAACAGAGGAATGGATACAGAAAGTATGGTACATTTTCACAATGGAGTACTACTCAGCCTTTAATAACAATTATTTCATGAAATTCTTAGGCACATGGATGTATCTGGATGATATCATCCTGAGTGAGCTAACCCAATCACAAAAGAACACACATGGTATGCACTCACTGATAAGTGGATATTAGCTCCTAAACTTAGAATATCCAAGATGCAATTTGTAAAACACTTGAAAATCAAGAAGGGAGGCCAAAGTGTGGATACTTTGTTCCTTCTTAGAATAGGGAACAAAATACTGATAGAAGGAGTTAAAGAGTCAAAGTTCGGAGCTAAGATGGAAGGAAAGACCATCCAGAGACTGCCCCACCCGGGGATACATCCCATATACAACCACCAAACCCATATATTATTGTATATGCCAGAAAGATTTTGTTTACAGGACCCTGACATAGCTCTCTCTTGTGAGTCTATGCCAATGCCTGGCAAATACAGAAGTGGATGCTCACATTCATCTATTGGATGGAACAAAGGGCCCCTAATGAAGGAGCTAGAGAAAATACCCAGAGAGCTAAAGGCTTTGCAACCCTATAGGATGAACAACGATAATCTATTCTTGAAATAATACATTACTTTATTTCATTTTCATACTGGGATTATGCTTATCCTATATGCAACTATTTTTCCTCTTCTGAAATAGTTCTGAATGTTTGGGATTATTAAATAGATTGGAGTATTCCATTCTGACATCAAAACATGCTTTTCTAAAGAAATAATAGTATTCACCAATAATGGCAAATAATTATATCCTCCATCAAAGGATACCAAATACATTAATAAATATCTTCCTTGGGGATGTTAAAAATTAAATCTCTTGTATTGATAAATTCATTGTGAAATGTCAGTTGGTCAGACAAGCCAGTATCAGGAAGAACTGACCCCTAAAGAAGAACATGAGCTATCTATCCCAAGGGTCACATCAATTCTCAGTCCTGTCCTTTGGATATCTAGTATAATATTTATTGCCTTTCATTGTTTACTAATTGGACAGACTAACTGGCAATAAGGCCATGTGTTGCTATGCCTATAAGTGTAGCTTCATTCTAAAATATAATTACAGGATTACGTAGGTTGTCAAAATATTGTTCAACAAGCATGGAAACTTTTCTCACTTATTGAACATCCCTGAATGAGTACTTTCATAAAAGAGACTACAGTGGTGCCCAGACCTGAATCATGTTTTTATTTGCTCTCCTAGAGCTATAAGAGACTATCCATTCTTTTGCTTTTGTGTGGTATCTGTGGTTTGCCATGAATAATTAGCTCCCATGCATTTCTTTTTGGACTGAATAAGATTTTACATTAACTTGTTACTGGTTATTAAACTTATTTGTAATAATGTTACTTAGTCATGTTTTGTTTATGAATAATAGTCCTTTGAATTAAAATTAGTTAGTGAAACTCTCAAAGTACAGTTAATGTGTTACTTGTAAAACAGACATTTGATCAAGGTCAAGAAAATCAGAATTTCCAAGAAATGGAAATACAGTTTGCCAGGTTTACATCTCCTGGTGGAGTTTCTAAAAGACAATAGTAGGAAAGTAGGGATTTTGTGGTGCATAATACAATATATCTAAATCATTGTGTTTTATATTCTAAACTTTTTCAAAAGTCTCTGTGCCTTTAAAATATTCCAATATTTATCACATTTGAAGTCCCCACGTTATTCATGCGTCACAGTCCCCATGTAATGTATATTCTGTACCTAGTTCTTTAAGTTAATTGCGTATGTTTTAAGTAATCCTTGACCCAGTAAGTGGGTGGGGGAGCACCCTCAAAGAAGCAGAGGAGAAGAGGGATGGAATGGAGGTTATCAGAGGGAGAATCAGGAAGAGGAATAACATTTGAAATGTAAATAAATAAAAAATCTCAAAAAAAAAAAGAAATCATTGTTAACTACAGATCCATTTTAGACAATTAGATTAAACAGTATTTGAATATTATTCAATGAGGTGTAAATATAAACAGATTATGCACCATGATTAGCAGTGAACTAATACATTTGACAAAGATTAACTTTTGTTATTATGTTTATTCCTACTTCATACAAATTAATATGCACCAACATCATAACAATAATATAGAAATAGTGATGGGATAACTTCAAAAGCAAAATCAGTAACAAAACAGCAACATCTCAGGTTAGATCCATTCTGATTTTCATGAAGAATCAATGTGGGATTGTGAGATATTGACATGTCTCCAAACCTGTTTTTGTTTGTTTGTTTTGGGATAGAGTTTCTATTTCTAGACCTGAATGTTCATTCCGTAGACCAGGCTAGTCTTGAACTCAGAGATTCATCTGCTTCTTGAGTGCTGAATTAAAGCTGTGCACTACTACTGCCAAACTATTGTCACCAAATCTGTAAGAGTTTACATAACATTTTTCCATTGCTTATAAATCAAATTTTCCCTGTTTTTTTTATGAATCTGTCATAGACACTGTGACATACAAAACTATAGACATTGATTACCAGGGAAATTTGACTTAATGCATATTTTTTATTATTAGAAAGATGTACTCTTAGGTTTTTATGATTCTAATGTTTATCAAATTTCTTTTTTAATCATTGTTTCACTTAGTAAAAGGCTCTGTGCTAGTTTCTTCCACAAACTATCCCATATTCAAATGTCATTATATTACAAGTGTCTATAACATGAAGCAGAAGCAAATGAATAACGTACTTAAAATACATTTTACCTACACATACTCAAGACAAAAACCTAATTGAATAGTGGATGGCCTAGTCCTTGTAACTTTGAAATAGTATGTCAAATATCCTGGTTTAGAGTATAACTTTAGTGAAAACATTTTTTTTCAGCATGAAAAATGTAAAATGGGTATAAAATATATAAACGACTTGTTATGCAAGCAAAAGGACATGAATTTGGACCTCTAGCATAAAAGCTAAACATGGTGGCATCTGCTTATTAACTATAGTGCTGTGAGTTATCAGGAGGAAAATAGAGAGGATGACTGTAGAAGTTTGTTGTCAAATCAGTCAAGCAAGAAAGGTTATTGAATCTCAGGTTCAGGAAGAGACCTAGAATCACAAAATAAGTTAAAGAAACACTTGAGGATAACATTGTAACTTTAACTCTGGCATCATAGGTCCCAGCATGTGTAATTATAGCTGTGCATTCATGTGAACATGCACACATTTTCTTCTCTATCACACAGATCCACACATGGACACCTACCCCAGCCCCCACAAACACGCATGCACCCTGTGAAGCAGTAAATCATTGGTTTTAAATTTCTGTTCTGATTTTCTTATCCTTATGTCAAAATAGCTCATGAGATGTTTATGAGCTATAAGCAAATGAAATTGGTTAATATATTATGTATGAAATGGTTAGCATGAAGAAAAAGACAAAGGGAAATACAATATGGTGCAAACTACTACATTATAAGTCAGGAGTATTGTGATTATTGTGTTCATTTCAACAAGAGCTTCCTGACTTGGTTAAGTGTAATGGGAGTCACATAGATCATCTGCCACCTTCCTTATTTCTGAATTTTTCTGGCAGGGGTCAAGTACACTTTAAGCAACATCAGAATGTTAGCATAGTTTTTGAAATGGTCATATGCAGCTAAAGACTTCCCAACAGCTTCTTAGATTTTCTTGTAACAACATAGCAGTCCCAACAGGCGCACATTGATACAGTCTTCTCACCAGAAACTCACCTTTCTGTGAAAACAAGGTGATTTTCTAGGCAGGTTGAGTTTAAGCACCTGAAATGGTAAGGGCACTGAAAATGTTCCCTATAATATGCTGGCAGAATTAGGCATGGTCTTCTCCCTTCCAATTGTTTTACATTTCTGAAGATACTTCAGTTCAATATTTAACTCAATAAGCAGTTAATACCTTTAATTACCTAGAAAACAGCCCTCTCAAGGCCAGAAACAACAATGTCAATTGAAGAAGAGTGGGAAGGCATGTTCTGTATTTTAACATTCAGAGAGTATTTTTCTTTTTGTATTAAGATTTATTTATTTATTATATTTATATGAGTATACTGTAGCTGTCTCCAGACAAATGAGAAAAGGGCATCAGATCCTATTACAGATGATGGTGAGCCACCATTTAGTTGATGGGAATTGGACTCAGTACCTCTGGAGGAGCAGTCAATGTTCTTAACCTCTGAGCTATTTCTCCAGTCCAGAAAGTGTCTTTCAATGTGTGATGTTAGGTGTTGCGTAAAATATTAAAAAGTAATCCACACTACCACCTCAGAGTACCAGCAGACCAGCTGGCCAGTTCTCAGCCCAGCAGACTCTTTGACTGAGGACACGGAAATCTCTCCACTCTGCTCGCTAAATTCCCATGGCCGGCCATTGTCACGCATGCTCCACATTTCCAAATTCCCATAGTTGGGTGGGGTGTCATGCTACCATGTCTCTCTCTCGAACCCAGCTGAGTTGTTGCCAGAAGGAAAACACCTCACAATCTTAGTTTAGAATCAACGGGCAACACAATTGCTGAGCACAGAAACTATCATCCTAATTTTGTGAGCTATTCTATATTAAATCCTGTGATGGTGGATCATGGGAGGATTGCCACTTAAACCTCTGCCTACCTACATATGCCACCATGCTCTCTCCTGTCCAAAAGGAAGTACCCTTCTTCTGCCTCCCCTCTTCCTCTTTCCAACCAAGAAGTCCCCCCCCTACTCACCCATGATTGGTCCCTTGAAATCTTTATTCATTAGGGGAAGGTTCTGCCACATTTAGCAGCGGGTACAAAGGAATCTCCATGGGTTTAATTGCTACCTGTGGTGCCTATTAGCATACTAAAGCAAATGTTGGTCTCTAGGCTCCTTCAGAATTAAAGCACCTGTTGTATATTTCATACCTTATAGTGGTTCTTCTTACCTCCTCCCATACTGTAAACTCCCTGCAGTCTAGGAACTTCCCTCCATCCCAGGTGCTCATTCTTATAACCCTGCTATTGCAGCTTCTTGGCTTCTCGGAACTCTTCTATAGTCTCTCTATGTCCCCTTCTTTTTGTCTCCTCTGTCTTTCCTTCTCTTGCCCCTCAACTTGCTCTCCCTTTCTTTAGATTCTTCTCCCTCTCTGCTCTGCTCCTGCGTTCATGGCCAGATCCAGTCTGCTGGACGTGACAGGTATACTCCTTTCTTTCTTTGCTCTGGATTTTTACAGATGCCTATGCCTATTCTCCCTCTTGTCAATAATAATAATAATAATAATAATAATAATAATAATAATAATAATAATAATAATAATAAAAACTTCCTGCAAACCATACTATTTCATGGTCATGTCATCACTTTATACAGTTATCAAAGATTCCTAGAGCTATTTGAAAAGAGACTTTTCCTACAGGCTGGAATCGGATAAGGAGAAAACATGGATTTTAAAAAGTAAAAGAAATCACCCAAGAAAAACAGTGAGAAACTCTGAGTTGGGAGAATATTAGCTCTGCATTTACTGATTTAATTTCAAAACTCCTCTATTGGTGTAAACAAAGATTGTGAAATACGGACTTATACTCACACCCATCAAACAAATGGAAGCAGATCTGGCAGGGTCAGTTTCAGCTCTTTCTGGAAAAGAAGACATAATTATAAGTGTACATGGGTTCCAACGAAGACTGTATAGTCAGTGCTTTGGGGGATATTAGCAAAGGGACATAAAAGAAATGGGACCCTACTTAGCAATAGGTTATGAGAGGCATAAATTGTTTAAAGATGTATGGCACCTGAAGTTACTACTGTCACCTGGAAGATACAGTACTTGGAAAAACTTGAGCATCTGTTCAATTGCCAAGGCTCAGCAAGGAGAACAAAAGCTCAAGGAACTTGCACAGTTCTAGTGTCATTTCCTGATAATATTTTTAACATATCCCTTACTAGTCTTTTCTATCTGTATACTTTTTATGTACTACCAAGTTTTGTATTTGAAAAGCACTATTCACATTTTCTATATACATCTTTCACATTTAGATATGAAGTCTATTTTGGGTAGACTTTTCCTTAGATTCTAAGAGATTATACAGGCATTTGTATAAGTAAAAAAAATGAGGAAATTAATGTAACTTGACACATATATAGAGAATTTCTGGGAAGAAACATTAGCAATGGGATATATTAATAGTGACTATTTTAGAGTGGATGGAGCGTTAGAACACTTATGGAAGAATAGGAAACATTAGCAATGGGATCTAATAATAGTGACTATTTTAGAGTGGATGGAGCATTGGAACACTTATGGAAGAGTAGGAGGATTGCAAGCCCTAAGGGGGTTAGGTTAGGAACTCCACATGAAGACCAACAAAATCAACTAACACGGACCTTTGGAGATCTCAGAGTCTGAACCACCAAACAAAGAACATACATGGGCTGAGCCTAGGGTTCCCCATCTATATGTAGCAGATGTTTAGCTTGGTCTTCATATGGGTACCAAACAACTGGAATGAGCGCTATCCCAAAAGCTGTTACCTGTATGTGGAATATATAGTAGCTGGGCTACCTTTTCTGGACTCAGTGGGAGAGGAAACACCTAGCCTCGCAGTGACTTGAGTTGCCAGGGTTGGGAGGTATCCAGGGGGATCCCAACCCACTCAAAGGAAAAGGGGAGAGCATGGGGAAAGTCTTGCTAGAGGGGCTCACTGGGAGAGGAGGCAATGAATGGACCATAAAGTGAATAAGTAAGAAATAAAAAATGAGAAATGATTGTTTTAGAGACTAACACTAATTATCAAGTGTGAAGAAGGCAATGTTGTATTTTAATCTTATATAAATAAGTAAACTGAAGCATGTTAAAATTATCTCTCAACAAATTTCAGAAATCATTTTTGTGTGGTGTCAATGAAGACTGAATTTAAAACTGAGTGTCTCAGGAAGCCAAGTTTATTATTGCTCTATTTGCACTGCAGTTGCAAAGCTCAAAATTATGAAGCATTTCTTCTTGCTGAGAGTTATTATATTGCTCTACAATAACACTTGGATTACTCTGAAAAACAGCATGATTCCAAGTAGTTAAACTTTTTTTTCCCCCATAACCTGATACAAAACCTACATGCTGTGCTCAGACTGGGTAATAAAGTCTGGAGGAAGACTGAGAATCCTTATAAGCCTCCCATGATTTCGAGTAGAGAAAACTAATTAAATGAAGTCCAGTTCAGGTTTGATATGCTTACTTTATATCTTAGAATGCAACTTAGGGACTCTTTACAGCAAAGCTACAAACACTTATTGGGCCTGATGGGTTTTCAAAACCAGTATTTGAATGGTTCAAAGCATGCAAGAATTTTTTTATGACATTACTTGAGAATATAAACGCATTTGATGCAATACACATTAACGCCTCTGTTTCTTATTCTGTCTTGAAGGAAAAGACCAGAAGGGTCCAGAGACCAAGATATGATAGCTAATCATTGAATCTATCTAATAAAAATACAACTCTTACGAAGAAACTATGCAGTCAACAGGAGAATGGAAAACAAGTGGATGATTCCACACAATTAATCAGGTGGTGCTCCACTATGGTATTTAACTGTTATAGAAGTTTAACATTGATTTAAGAATGAGTATTGCCAAGCCAAAAAAATGTGTTCTTACTACCAGAAAATAAGCAAAATTGATTATTTGTTTGGTGGAATTAAGGTTTATTATTTCATGTAATGACAGCAAATTTTCAGTTGTGAATGTAAATGGCCAATTATGTGACTTTAAACAGAAATGCTCTCTGCTAATATTGCTGAGAGAGGAAGATAGCTTCACTGTTTTTGCAAGAAGCAGCACAGTGATCCCTATTAGTCCAGTGTTAGGAGCAAGATATGTGAGATGATATCCAGTAAAAAATGAAAAATTAATAAAACACACATTAACCCAAGAAAACAACTTATTCAAAAATCTCCCTATTGCTCAACTAGTGAAATATCTGAGGGGAGAATTCCTTATACTGTAAGTGATTTCAGGACGATTAGTAACTTGCTATCTTTGGGAATGATTTCAACAAGCTATTATAATCAGAAGAACCTGGCACAAGTAGATGTAGGGTTATATTTCTCCATGATAGGTAAATATTATAAAAAAGCCATTTCATATCCAAGTGATAAATGTTATGCTAGTGATTAAGATTTTAGCTCATTGGTAGACCCTAGCATTTAGATGCGTTGAGTTCCATCTCCAAGTCCACAAAACAGAGTGCTGTAATAAAGCTGTTGAATCTCAAGTTAGGCCAGAATTGTCCTTTTGCCTATAATCTTTTGAATGTTAGTCAAAGGAGAAAGGGCCACCAAGGTGGTTCAGTGGATAAAGTGACTTTCCAGCAAACATGAGAACTCAAGTCCCATGCAAATATGTCTGATGGAATAGTACTAGTTAGTAATTATAGTGACCATTTGTAAAAATGGGAATCAGAGCAAGAGAATATCTAGAAGGCCATGGGGAGCTAGCCAGGCATAGGCAGCAGTGCACACAAAACACACCATGCTCATAAAAAAATGAAAGATGAGGACTGACACTGACAGTTGTCATCTGACCTTCACGAATCCACTGTGATATGTGTATATTTACACTTACAAACATAATGCACACACACATACACATTATACATTTACACATAAGTTCTAAGCAATTAATTAGTTGTTGCCTTAATTAGTATTTCTATTACTATAGTAAATCTCATAACCAAATCAATCAGGATTCAATTGGCTTATACTTCCATATCACTGTTAATTATGGAAGGTATTCAAATATATCTGGAACCTGGAGGGAGAGGATCACCAGTCCAGGAATGGTCACATCCCATGATGGATTGTGCCCTCCTATATTAATCACTAACTAAGTGAACACCACACAGGCTTGCTACATCTTATGAAGGCATTTTTAAATTGGGGACCCATCCTTTCTGATGACTCTAACTTTCGAGTTTCTATAAAGCTAGCCAGGACCATTATCATACCATTCAAAATAACAGGTGGGTTAGTAAAGAATGTTCCTGGTAACCTTTTAGGCAGAATAATTTCCCTGGGAGACTAAGCTGATTCCAGGATAAGAAATTGCCAGAACAACAGTATAATGCATATAAACTTATATTACTGACAACCATTAGGAAATTCACAGTGTCTGTCATTTCTTTCCTTAGAGAAAAGTATTACTATATGTATTTTTAATTGTGATATAAAAAAATTAAATATAACTATGAACTACAACAGAACAATACAGGCATATGGAAAAAGAAATGTTTTTGAATTCTATACTCTGTATCAGATAATTACTAGATGATGATATGAGGCTATCATATTACCATCCAAGAAGAGAAGTCAATGACGGTGGTGGTAGCCTAAAGGAAATGGTCTTGGGGTCAAGGAATTTTAACTGGAAGTTTGGTGTGGGGCATGCTACAATAAGAAGAGAAGAGATAGCTATAAAAGTACAAATTTTAGAAAGGAAAATGTCAAACCATCCTTCTTTGTAGACACAATAGTGATACTCTAATTAAGAGTCATATGGAGCAGGGCAGTGGTGGTGCATGCCTTTAATCCCAGCACTTGGGACGCAGAAGCAGGCAGATTTTTGAATTTGAGGCCAGCCTGGTCTACAGAGTGAGTTCCAGGACAGCCTGGGATACATAGAGAAACCCTGTCTCAAAAACCAACCAACCAAACAAACAAACAAAAAACCGGGTCATATGGAAATACCATATAGCATATACATTAGCATATAGCTAATGTAGATATAAGCAGAAAAAAAATCCCTCTGCTGGAGGTATCGAACACAGAACCACACTGATAAAGACTATGATACTGGCAGAAAACAATTTATATAGAACAATGGTACACAATAGAGGGTCAAGAAAAAGCTCCAAAAGACCATGAACCCTTCATTTTAGAGAGAAATAGAAAAAAACAATATGTGATTCGAAAACAACACCCTCTACAGACAATGGTATCCAATTACAAAACTATAACAGGATATCCACCTACTGAAAAATGAAAGTAAATAAACATCGCTTACTCCTCACTGGACACAAAAAAAAAAAAAAAAAAAAAAAAAAAAAAAAAGAAAAAAAAAAAAATCAAGAGGGATCAAAGATGTTAACTTAAAACCAGAAACACTATATTTCTGGAGGAAAACATGGGCAATCACATTAAAAAAAAATAAGCAAGAACTTTCTGAATAAGAATCCCAGCATCTCAGTCGGGCATGGTGGTGCACGCCTTTAATCCCAGCACTCGGGAGGTAGAGGCAGGCGAATTTCTGAGTTCAAGGCCAGCCTGGTCTACAGAGTGAGTTCCAGGACAGCCAGGGCTATACAGAAAAACCTTGTCTCGAAAAACAAACAAACAAACAAACAAACAACAACAAAAAGAATCCCAGCATCTCTCAGCCAACCATTGTACTAAGGACAGGGTCCCCAATGGAGCTAGAGAAAGGACCCAAAAAGCTGAAGGGGTTTGCAGTCCCATGGGAGGAACAACAATAGGAATCAAACAGTAATCTCAGAGCTCCCAGGGACTAAACCACCAACCAAAGAGTACACATGGAGGGACACATGGCTACAGTAGTATGTGTCACAGAGGATGGCCTTGTCAGACATCAATGGGAGGAGAGGCCCTTGGTCATGTCAAGGCTCAATGCCTCAGTGTAGGAGAATTCGAGGGCAGGGAGGTGGGGGAGTGAAAACAACCTCATAGAAGCAGGGGAAGGGTGACTGGATAGGGGGTTCCTGGGGGGGGGGACCGGGAAAGGGATAACATTCGAAATGTAAATAAAGAAAATACCTAATAAAAATCCCAGCATCACAAGGAATGTATCTAAAAATTAACAAATGGAATTAATTTGAAAAAAAACCCAGCTTTTATATAGCCAAGTAAAGTGTCACTAGATTGAACAAATAAACTAAAATGGAGCCATAAACGAAAACAAAATGTAAACAATTCACACATACAGATTATGCACACAGAAACCATTTGTAAATAAATTGGTCAGTGAACTGATCAGAAATATAAATGACCAATAATATTTTAACATATTTTCTATACTTAGTTATCAATGAAAGGCAAATTCAAGCCATTTTGAGATTTCATCTCACTTCAATGGTCCCTAACAAGAAAATAAATTACAACTTACAATTAAACAATGATAAAATTTTGGAAAAATTATTGATACTCAGCTTTTGGGGTTCTAAACTGGCCAAGCCACACTGCAAACTCCGAATTCAGGATATAATCTAGTATTAGATCCACCATGTAATCTAGTTATGAATCACACTTGGACATATACCCAAAGGTCTCTCTCTCTCTCTCTCTCTCTCTCTCTCTCTCTCTCTCTCTCTCTCTCTCTCATATATATATGTCAGTCTGTCTGCCTACCTATGTGTCATCTATCTTATCAACCCATTCTTCAATGTGTAGATCTCAAAAGAAACATTATTTTAATTTCACATTATGAAATATAGAAAAAGGCAACTGTTTGTGTTAAACAGTGCATGGGGAGATTTCTGGGAAATGAGAAATGCTGAGGAGGAAATTTCCATAGCATAAAATTTTGCTTTGTAGTTCCAATAATGATGTGAGTTTAAGAATAGAGTAAAAAATCATATACATATATGCATATATATATACATATACATATGCACATATATGTATACATGTATATGTATGTATATACATATGTATTTACACACACACACATATATATGTACATATATATGTGTGTGTGTGTATATCACATTTCTATGTTTAAAAACACATAGATTTTTTTTTTATATGTAGGTGACTGTGACTGCTTGGTCATTGTACAGTGTTTCTAATACCAGCAGTTTTCTTGCTACTTGGGTTGCTTTGTGATATAGAGACTAGGACAATAGCTCTGACAACATACTTCTTTTGTTAATTAAATAAAAAACAAGTTCATGCAATATAAATAAATATTACAAAATTATAAAGGAATAGGTTAAAACATACAGCATTCAGAATAACTTTATTTATTTATTTATTTATTTATTTATTTATTTATTTACTTGAATTGTAGTTTTCTTTCTTTATTACTTACTTCTACATAACGCATAGTCTTAGCAGATAATTTTTTCTCCCAAGAATGTGTTAAATACTTTTTGGGAATTAGTTTCCACAGGGCTGTGTGTGTGTGTGTGTGTGTGTGTGTGTGTGTGTGTGTGTGTGTATTTTCATAGATCAACAAAAACAGAGAGGTAAGGATGTTCTTTCATGGTATTCCTCAACCTTCATTTTTCCATACAAATCATAAGCAATGATAGTATAACAATAATTATGCTTTTATGCCTTCTGATTGAAAATTATTTCTAGCAATTTAGTTAAGAACAATGAACTATGGATCAGGCTCAAATAATCAGCAGTTGACTCTGGAAATTTTCTCAAGTTGGTCTTGTGTCTGAAACTTCTCGCTTTTGAGATTTAGTTAGGCAATTCTGGAAAAATTGCTTGGCATACAGTAGACACTGAGACAGTCTTAGTCCCTTTTACTTGATATTTCTATTATAATAAATAGACATCTACTTTTCTTTCAGTTGTTCAGGGTCTAGAAGATGAAAATAACTTACAATGTCATCTTATTTGAAGTCCAATGTAAGAGATCACTCTATCCTCTCTCTCTCAAGGAAGCTTGAACATTGAAACTAAATATGTAATCTTCTTCATTTCAATTCATGTGTTTTCCTAGGATAAAGTATTTTCTTTAGAATATTGAATTTTGCCTATAAAATGATCCATAGATGTTCTATAGGCAACAGGATAGACTGCTTCATAGATAACAAGCATATTACTTTTTCTCCTCTGTTTTCACATTTAATATTATTAACCACAGCACACTTGGAGGTTTTCTTGATTTTTTTAACTTCTCCTATGTGTTGGGTCTCTTTCTATATATATCATACATTGTGGGACAATAGCCTATGTACAGACAACCTGGTCTCCAGTTGAGCTTAGGTCTTGAACCCTAGTGGGACCCAGTGGGTGGTAATTTCCACCTACATGGGATGGAAGATGCACGATCATGTGTCCTGGACCCCTCACTCCTGTTGAAGTTACTGCCCCCACAGCCCCCACAGGAGAGGTTCATGGCTATCAGTCAAATAGGAACAGCACCAAGCCTTCCCACATGCAAATAAGGTTTACCCCAAACTCTCAGTTCAAGCCAATGAGAGGGACCTGCTGTCAAACCATGAATGTTCCCATTGGACAAGCGCTTCTTCTCTTTTCTATCATGGGCGACTGACTCACCATCTCATAAAAAAATCACCCCAGACCAGGGAAATACGTGCCCTTCTAAAACACCTAGGAATAAAGCTAGGAGGAATTCCTTCAGATAGCACCATGCATGGCCAATGATAATATTTATAGCCTGGACTCATGGATCAGAGTAGCTTCTCCCATAAAAAATAAAGATACCCGAGAAGAAAAAAAAAAAAAAAAAAAACCATCCTCCTGTGATTTTTTGACAATCTTAGCTGCAATTAAGCAGTGCATAGGGCCATCTGAAATAGGACAGACTGATAGCAACACAGCTGCCGAGTGCCCTCAATCAGACAAACCCACGGATCAAGGTCCTAAAAACCACTCATTTTCAGATCTCACAGCCTTTACCCAATTAATAAGAGTGATAAAAATCCATCCTCCCACCCTTGCCGCCTTATGCCTCAGAGGAAAAACTAATTAAACCATCAGCTCCTCTGGCCCCTCCCTCTCCCACTCAAAGGCAAGGATCCATTAAAAAGCAAAGGAGCTACCACCTTCACCTCCCCCAGAGAGAGGCATCTCTCCTCCCCCTTCTCCAAGCCATAAAAGCAAAATATCTTCAGAACTCATAGATGAAGCCCCGCCTAACTCCATAGTTCTTTACCCCCAACCATCTACCACCCAACAACTTTGTAATATTTGAGATTCTTTTGCAAAATCTAACCGAGCCGCCCCTGCTACTCAGGAGTCTGATACAAAACTAAAAACCCAGACTGCTCAGGCATTCCCAGTTAATATCAACCCCAGGCAAAATAAGCCTCTTAATTGGTACCCACTCCAAGCCTCAGACTTAAAAGAACTCAGGCAGGCAGTGAAGGAAGATGGCATCCACGCACCTTGAACAAAATCTCTCCTACAGAGCCATATTGCCAACTTAAATATTCCCCAAGATTGGCGAGATATTTGTCGTTCTGCTCTTCCGGACCAATGATTTTGGAATGGGAAGCCTTATTTCGAGATGAATGTCCTCAACAAGTCAGGCAAAACCAGAGCAGAGGAGACACCCCATGGGGCTTTAATGAACTCTTTGGCCAGGAAGACTTTTCTACTGGAACACAGCGGGCAACTCAGCCAGCAGGGTACTATGAGCAGGTCCTCCTCTGTGCAACCCAAGCTTGGGATAGGCTCACTCCATCCCCTGGGTCACCCGGCCTCCTCCCTGCTCTCTCTCCAATAAAAGCCCAAAGAACCCCTATCTGATTTTATTCTCAGAACCAAAATGAGCCTAGAAAGAAAAATTTTGCTAACACCACAGCCAGAGACCTCCTTGTTAAAACCATTGTACGGGAAGGTATGACCTCTGAATCCAGACTTGCTTGCCAGGGTCTCTAGGAGAAGCATCAGGATAGGTGGATCGTGGTAACCAGAGATATAGGAACCATATCATATCAGGTTACATCCATGGCTCAGGCATATGTAGCAACAGTCTATGTGCTATGATTACACCTCTACATCTTGCAGGCATGTTAAGGTTTTAAGGCACATGTTTTTTAGTTCAGTTATATTGATGAACAATTTTTCTCATATTGCAGTATACAGAGTACATCCAGTATCATGAACACTAATCTGTAAGGATGAAGCCTCTTTGAACCAATTTAATTTCTCTCTGTTCAGTGATATAATAAGTATTGTCTTCAGCAATAGGACTTTAAGAACCAACAGCCTAATGGTATCCTAATATATTTGGGAGGTTCCTGGGACCTCTTTGGCCAATGATCCACAGTTTGTTTTTAGAGTCGAGAAGCTGAAACATAGTCTTCCGGTACAGGGTAAGACAGTTTTGGATACATGTTTTTGTTGACTCTTACAATAATCTTTATTGGACAAAGATAAATGCTTTCATTATAAATGTGTATTCAATCACAGACTAATGGGAATGTAGATCACTATTTTTATTATTTCTATTTTATAATGGTCATCATACTTGGACAATTCAATAACTTCAAGGCTCACACATTCTTTGTGAGACCCATAAATGGTCAATGTGCAGAGAACAGGAGATCAGAGATTGAGCAGCCATAAATAGGACATCTATATCACACCCTCTCCTCCACAGGATCAAATATCATTGTAGAAAAGATGAGAGAATTATAAGAACCAGAGACAGTGGATAACTATATCAGAATAGTATCTTCTAGACAAAATGGGGCATATCTACATATGAACATGTAGTGATTATTATGGTGTACTTTAGAGCTACACAATAACAAAGCAGAAATATTTAAGAATGAAGAGAAGGGAGAAAATGTTCTCACCTCCACTGAAGAACTGTTACTATGTGATAGTTGCTGGAAGAAGGATAGTTATTTTCCTCCAAGAACATTTAAGGTGGTCCTTACATTTCATTAAATGTTCATATACATCCATTCACATCATCAGTCCTAAGTTCACCTCCCGAATTGGAAACAACAGGCTATTTGATGTTGGTAATAAAATTGATGGTGGGATACAGGGATGGACTTGGAGGGGATGGACTGGAATTTGACCCAAACATATGTGTAAAATATTCCCTATAGAGTTTTTAAAGAAAAAACACTTTAGAATGTTATGTGATTCAAAATAATGAATCATTTGCATGCTCATTATAACTGAATGAACTTACTAAGTACTTAACAGACACATTGTTTTTGGGTAATTGGATAAAGAATACCCTAAATCTTTCATGAAGAACTCCCTACATTGTTCACAGCCACATATTTTTATGTCTCCTAACCTTGTAGAAAAAAATATCTTGGTATTGTAGAAAGACTACCATGTTTATCAGTGGGATGCTCTAAAATAAGATTTATCTGTTCAAACTAGAAACAAACAATTAAAATGAGACACACACATGGGATTCTTCACTGTGATGGTATCTAATAACATCAGTAATGCGTTGGGAGCGACCCTGTTTAAAAGTTAACTGCCTTGTCAGCCATAAGTGTTTACTTATAAAGTTTTGGCCTTAGTGGAAAAGTACTAGCTTAGTTGAGATTTCTGTGGGAAAAAGTTGAGGCCTCTATGGGAAAGTACTGCCCCCAGTTAAGAACAAATAGCTATAGATCTGGTGGACAGGGACCTAGCAACCCATTCTGTTCTGTTCCTCCTGCTGAACTTTTTACCTAGCCAATATCCTGCTTTTGGGAACAGGTGTGTTCTCCCAGAAACAAAGTGATTCTGTGTCATTCCCCCTCCCCATACCCTGCTTCTGTGGGCATAAAACCTGCCTGGGAACAATAAATATTTGATAGCTTGATCAATCAAACTTGCTGTCTGTCCTCGTGTTTATGACCTCTCATTCTCTCCACGGGTGGTTCCTTAGGCCCTGTTCGATTGTCACGTGGGCCTGGACAGTAATGCAGTCACTTGAAATTAACTCTCCATTAGATGAAAGTAGATTTAATTGACCAGAAAAGATACTATTAATTAATATGGTCAAGAAAGTACAGGCTGGATCTAGTTAATAAAGAGTTTGCTGTGCAAGAATGCGGACCTGAGTTTAAGTGCCCAGCATCCACATAAATATTGCAATGCAGAAATGATTGTTGTCATATTTTCTTTGCTGTTAACTTCTTTATGTGCAATATATATTCCAGACATTAATCCATGATTAAATGTATGATATGAAAATATTCTTTTGTTGTAGGTTGTCTCCTATGGTTAATTACTTTATTTGCTGTGTAATAGCTGTGTAAGAATATTTTAGATTTATGAAGCTTTTTTCTTTCTCTTTTGAACTTTGAAAGTCATACTTTAAAGTTCTTTGATTATTCCAATGTCCTGAAACTTTTTATGATTTTTTTCTGTAACTTTCATAACTTTAGGTACTATCTTCAGATCTTTATAATGATTTTAATTGAATTGATTTTTGTATATGTTGTGGAATGGGCATCTAGCTTCATTCTTCTGTAAATGGACAAATTTTTCTTATTACCATTTACTGAAAGAACTCATTTATCCACCTTTGTATAGTACAGGTAGGTTTGCTTCTGATTTTCAATTTTGTTTTAATGACTGTTTCTTTCTTCATTCAGCACCAGGCCTTATGGACTTGCAACATATACTGAAATCACACTTATTATTTTTGTTTGTTAGAGTTTTTGTTTGCTTGTTTGTTTTATTAATTTTGTTGTTGTTATTGTTGCTGTTTAGGGTTACCCAGGGTGATCGGCTTTTAATTCCTCTAATTTTAATTATTCCAAAATAGACACAGTTTGATAAAATTTTCTAGATATTGGTAAAAGGTAATTGTAATTTTAATATTGCAATGTTCATTAAATATGATTTCACACACCCTGCGGAATGTTTACAGTGGCATATACTTTTAAACAATGTTGAGTTTTTATCTAGTTCATTAACACAGGTTTTCCCTATTTTTTTTGTGATTTCTGTTCTTATTTTTTTTCATGTTCTAAACACTTCATTATAGAAATTTCCCACAATTCTAGTTATTTTATGTTTTGTAACTCTTAAAAATGAGATTATATTTTTCACGTATTTTAAAAATACTTTTCTATGGTTGAATAATATCATACTCCTTTAAATTTTTAATTTTGTGCACACTGCTTGGAATATATATTAATTCCAATGACTTTTTGGTGGAATTTTGGATTTCCTCCACCTAACAGTACACCATTTGGCAATGCTGGGAATTTACTTTATCTTCTATAACTAGTACACATTTTTGCTTTTCTTATCTAATCTCTCTTGATAGGATATGTATGGTCCCGTTTACTTGAGTGCCAAATGTGGACATCCTGGTCTTGTTCCAGATCTTAGAAGGTCTTTCATTGCTGTGCATTCTACTCAGTTGTGGGTTTGTGATTATGGCCTTTATCGTATTGTTAAATTTCAAATTTGCATCTGAGACTAGTTCTCAGAGTACGATCATGCTAGAATAAACCAATCTATTCTGCTCAGCAATAGAGTTTTTTAAACCTCATTTGACAGCTCTTCCAAATTAAATGTCTTTTGAGTTATTTTAGGGCAAAAAATTCACAGGAAATATTCCGTGATTATAAATATATAATTTTTTAATTCAGAAGGAAGAAAAATCTTTTATTCAGATGTCAGGGTATAAATACTTTAGGGTAGACAAATCTGTTAAGAAGCAGTTTATTATGCATTAAAATACTTTTCTAACATTCTAATTATTTTATATTCCCATGTAAGTTTCTAACTTCTCATTATAAATGTACTCATCATTTATATTATTCTTAGACAGATGAGAACCTAAATTATGCAGCTTATTATAGACTCATTTTAAATAAAGTAGTATCAGTGATTAGCTGATACTCTTTGAGGTAATTATCATGTGCTTACACATTAATTATGAAAATACAAATGTTGTTTGTCAACAGCTTTGAAACACTGGTGATTACCACAGTGAAATCATTTTCTCATTTTAAATTTAGTTATGAGAAGACACAAATAATATGAAACTATCTACAATGCTTCTCTGTTACTCAGAATCTAGTAAACTGATGTGTCAGTGGTTTTTGGTGAGACCATAAATCTTTCTAAGTGAATCCATTTATTGGTTAATTGATCACGGGAAGGTCATTTAATATTGTATGAAAATACTCCTATGTGAAATTTGGGCATTATTAGATACATGAAACAAACTCATCAATTGTTTAGAGCCATATCCAGTACTTGCAGAATCGTGCCTGAAAAATAGTTTGTGAGTAACAATTTCATTTCTGACTGAGGTAGTCTTTGTTCTCTCAACTGCATCACTGATGGTCTATGAGCGACCTGAGGAACTAAGGCAGGTGAATTTTCTGTTATTCTAACAACACCTGTGTCTCCTACACAAAGCACTAAAGAGCATTCAATTCAGAACTCTAGTACAGACATAGAATTTCAAAGAACAGTCGAATAACTGGTTTAAATATCAGAAATTTGCCAAGACACAGTCACAAAAAGTATAAAGCTAAATAACTCCATTTCAAACCACATCTCAAACTTCTGAAATTATAGACAAAAAACCCGTTGAAATGTTATTTTAAAATCACAAATTGCATTATTTACATGGCAAAGTAAATTAATGTTGTCTAGTCATATTAATTCATGGAAATTAGAGAAAGGATATATATATTTGCTTTCTAACAGTTACACTGAACTGATTCATGTATCCTATACTTAATCCATTTTTATTCAGTAAGTTATTGATATTTATTGACAAGAGTTTTTATCTAGGAGGAAGGGTAGCTAAATATCTCACACACTAGGACTTCACTTTGAAAGACCCTTTTCTCACTTCAGCCCATACAAGCAATTTGTTTTAACACAATTTAAAATGCAAAATTATTTCATCTATAATTCAGACATACAAGTAGGGATTGACCTTTTACTCCATAAAATAAAATATTCTATAATTCAAGAACATCTAGCCAGATCCACATTCTAGCATTTCCCAGGGCCATCTTATCACCACAGGAAACATGAAATCCATTCAAAGCCTTGGTGCTTCACACAGGGTAAATGCTGGCCTGATCACACTCATAGAATCATGTATCATAATTTTGTGCTTACCTTTTCTGGACTATACATGAGTTGAATATAACTAACAAATATTTCCAAAATCTAGAATTTTTCAAATTCTTAAACTTTAGGAGCTGGGATACTACTGTATGTAGAAATTTCCATATAGGATCCTATATGATAAGCTGCTGGCAAAATATAACCTCACTTAAAGTTGAGTAAAATTACCTTTAGGAAAGGGATTTATAATACATGGCACATACATAAGTATGTATCTACCTACTTTCTACTTATCTACCTACTTTCATAGAGTTTGTAATATACATAGTATTTACATTGCTGTCTAATCCACAAAAGGTCTTATTTTGATGTAAATATTGTTCCAACATGAAGAAGGAGAAGAAGGAGAAGGAGAAGAAGAAGAAGAAGAAGAAGAAGAAGAAGAAGAAGAAGAAGAAGAAGAAGAAGAAGAAGAAGAAGAAGAAGAAGAAGAAGAA
>NC_034611.1:9075738-9093116 GCF_900095145.1 Mus pahari | reverse complement strand
AGAAGAAGAAGAAGAAGAAGAAGAAGAAGAAGAAGAAGAAGAAGAAGAAGAAGAAGAAGAAGAAGAAGAAGAAGAAGAAGAAGAAGAAGAAGAGGAGGAGGAGGAGAAGGACAGCAAACATGTAGGTAATTGACTAAACACTGCAGAAGTACACCAAATTACTTGCCAGTTTTTTTCCTACAGATGTTAACCTTTCTATTTTCTGGTAAGATGTAAAGAAAATTTATCAAATGATATAATTATTTCTTTTAGATTTTCTAAATGTTTGTAATGAAAATTTAAAGTGCAAATTTCTTAAGTATGACCTAATGATTATTTGGACTTCCTTGGTGTCAGTTGTTATGTCCCATTTTTTGATCCCAATTTGTTAATTTGGATATTATTTCTCTCTGTCTTTAAGTTATCTTGGATAAGGATTTTTCTATCTTGTTTTATTTTTTTCAAAAACCCACTATTTGTTTCACTGATATTTTTGTATTGTACTTTTGTTTCAATGTCATTGATTTCAATTTGATTAATTACTGCAGGCTATTCATCTTGGGTGTATTTGGTTATGTTTTGTTTTAAGGTTTACTATTAAGTTGCTACTATGAGATCTCTTCTATTCCTTTATGAAGACACTTCCTACTTCCTACTAACTTCCCTCTTAGCACAGCTTTCATTGTGTTCCATAAGTTTGTGTATGTTGTGGATTCATTTTCATTGAATTCTAGAAAGTTCTTAATTTCTTCTTTTATTTCTTCTGTAATCCAGGAGTAATTTCCTATAGAGTTTTTCAGTTTTCATGATGTAGGATTTCTGTTGTTCAAATCTAACTTTAATCTGTGGTAGTCTGATAGGATGCAGGGTGTTATTTAAATATTCTTGTATCTGTCAAGACTTGATTTTACTGAATATGTGCTCAACTTTGAAGAATGTTCCATGACATGCTAATGACTACTTCTATTTCTTTAGGGGATATGAGACAGTTTAGATCAATAATCTGATCCTAATTTAACTTTGGTACCTATTATCTGTCTAAGACATTGTCCATTTCATCCAGGTTTTCCAGGTTTGTTTTTTGGTTTTTTTTTTGTTTGTTTGTTTTGAGTAAAGACTTTAGTAGTAGGATCTGTTGATGTTTTGAATTTCCTCTTGTTCTGTTCTTATGTTTCCCTTTTCATTTGTATTTTGTTAATTAGGATACTGTCCCTGTGACCACTAGTTAGAATGGCTAAGGGTTTATCTATCTTGTTGATTTTCTCAAAGAACAGCTCCTGGTTTGGTTGATTATTTGTATAGTTCTTTTTGTTTCTACTTGGTTGATTTCAGCCCTGAGTTTGATTATTTCCTGCTGTCTACTCCTCTTGTGTGTAGTTGCTTCCTTTTGTTTTAGAGCATTGAGGCATGCTGTCAAGCTGCTAGTGTATGCTCTCTCTAGTTGCTTTTTGGAGGCACTCAGAGCTATGAGTTTTCCTCTTAGAAACTTTTTCATTGTGTCCCATAAGTTTGGGTATGTTGTGGCTTCATTTTCATTCAACTCTAAAATGTCTTTAACTTCTTTCTTCATTTCTTCCTTTACCAAGTTATCATTGAGTAGAGTGTTGTTCAGCTTCCACGTGAATGTTGGCTTTCTATTATTTATGTTCTTATTGAAGATCAGCCTCAGTCTGTGGTTATCTGATAGGATGGATGTATGGGATAATTTCAATATTTTTTTATTTGGTGAGGCCTGTTTTGTAACCAATTATATGGTCAATTTTGGGGAAGGTACCATGAGGTGCTTAGCAGAAGGTATATCCTTTTGTTTAAGAAAAAATGTTCTGTAGAAATCTGGTAAATCCATTTGTTTTTATAACTTCTATAGTTTCCATGAGTCTCAGTTTAATTTCTGTTTTCAGGATCTATCAATTGAAAAGAGTGGGGTGTTGAAATCTCCCACTATTATTGTGTGAGGTGTAATGTGTGCTTTGAACTTTACTAAGGTTTTCTTAATGAATGTGGATGCCCTTGTATTTGGAGCATAGATATTCAGAATTGAGAGTTCATCTTGGAATATTTTACTTTTGATGAGTATGAAGTGCCCCTCCTTGTCTCTTTTGATAACTTTGGAATTGAAGTCAATTTTATTTGATATTAGAATGGCTACTCCAGCTTGTTTCTTTGGACCATTTGCTTTGAAAATTGTTTTCCCATCGTTTACTCTGAGGTAGTGTCTGCTTTTGTCCCTGAGGTGGGTTTTCTGTATTTAGCAGAATGTTCAGTCCTGTTCATTTAGCCAGTCTGTTAGTGTATGCCTTTTATTGGGGAATTGAGTCCATTGTTATTAAGAGATATTAAGGAAAAGTAATTGTTGCTTCCTGTGTTCTTGTGGCTATCTTTTTTTTTTTTTTTTTTAGTTTTGTTGAAGGATTATTTTCTTGCTTTTTCTTCTCCATAATTTCCCTCCTTGTGTTAGAGTTTTCCCTTTATTATCGTTTGAAGGGCTGGATTCATGGAAAGATATTGTGTGAATTTGATGTTGTCATGGAATACCTTGGTTTCTCCATCCATGGTAACTTAGAGTTTTCCTGTGAATAGTAGCCTGGGCAGGCATTTGTGTTCTCTTAGGGTCTTTATAACCTCTCTCCAGGATCTTCTGGCTTTCATCTTCTATGGTGAGAAGTCTGGTGTTATTCTAATAGGTCTGCCTTTGTATGTTACTTGACATTTTTTCCTTGCTGCTTTTAATATTCTTTCCTTATTTAGTGCATTTGTTGTTCTGATTATTATGTGTTGGGAGGAATTTCTTTTCTGGTCCAGCCTATTTGGGTTTCTGTAGGCTTCTTGTATGTTCATGGACATCTCTTTCTTTTGGTTAGGGAAGTTTTCTTCTATAGTTTTGTTGAAGATATTTGCTGGCCCTTTAAGTGGAAAATCTTCATTCTCATCTCCTTCTATTATTTGTTGATTTGGTTTTCTCATTGTGTCCTGGATTTCCTCAATGTTTTGAGTTATGATCTTTTTGTATTTTGCATTTTCTTTGATTGTTGTGTCCATGTTCTCTATGGAATCTTCTGCACCTGATATTCTCTCTTCCATCTCTTGTATTCTGTTGCTGATGCTTGCATCTATTGTTCCTGATATCTTTCCTAGGGTTTCTATCTCCAGATTTGTCTCCCTTTGGGTTTTCTTTATATTTTCTTCCCTTTTTAGATCTTGGATGGTTTTGTTTAATTCCATCACCTGTTTGGTTGTGTTTTTCTGTAATTCTTTAAGAGGTTTTTGTGTTTCTTCTTTAAGGACTTCTCCCTGTTTAGCAGTGTTTTCCTCTAATTCTTTAAGGTTTTTTTCTGTTTCCTCTTTAAGGACTTCTAAATGTTTACCTGTGTTCTCCCGTTTTTCTTTAAGTGAGTTATTAATTCCCTTCTTAATATCCTCTACCAGCATCATGAGATANGANTTTAAATCTGAATCTTGCTTTTTGGGTGTGTTGGGGTATCCAGGACTTGCTGTGGTGGGCTTACTGTGTTCTGATGATGCTGAGTGGTCTTGGTTTCTGTTAGTAAAATTCTTATGTTTGCCTTTCACCATCTTGTAATCTCTGGTGTTAGTTTTTCTAGCTGTCTCAGGTGCCCAGGTGTCTGGGTCTCAGCTCTGCCTCCTGGCTGAGGATGAAGGCCAGAAGTGACCCTGTCCAAGAAGCTTTGTTGCTTCTGCTACTTACATGCTCTCCTGTGTAGACTGGTCTCAATGTTCCTAAGATCCTGGGTGTTCTAGGGCCTGCCAAGTTTGAGCCCAAGATGGCAAGGGTTGGAGCCCCTTGAACAAACCCCAGCTGCTGATTGGGTAGGTTTCCTTTGTCTTTGTTCCTACTGGCAGAAGACCCTCCCTGTTTTGGGGGGACAGATGTTACATTCCACTCACCAGTGATCTCAAGATCCTGAGTGTTCTAGGACACCTGCACTATGGATAGTCCTCTGGGGACCTTGCGACCCTCCTCCGAGTTTGCGCCCAAGATGCAGGACAAATAGTTTTATAAATAAACTAAACATCTGTAAAAACAAATGCCCTTTAAAGTTAAAGAAATGTGTTTCTGTGGTGTAGTAAAAACATCTTACGCTGAGCAAAGGCTTATTATTTGTCAAAGTACTTTACTTTTCATATATACCTGAATCATATTTTCATTCTCTTTTAAGACAGTATCTTATTAGTCAGCCTCTATTTGTTTTGAACCTGTGAGCCTCCTGCCTCACTATGTTGAGTATGTGGGATCACAGGTGTGTGCTACTTGGCCGGATTTACCTCAGCCTTTATAATAATATATTAATAAAAAAATGAACATCAGATTTCTTGACTATCATTTGATTTATGACCAGTGAAAATCACTGAAACCTCTCTTACCAGTTTCACATGCTCTCTAAGTCAAAAGATGGGCAAGTTGCCATTTTTGTCTGCTTGAGTGCTACAGACAAGCCTGGTGGCATTGGATATCACAAGGAAAGAAAACACACAAAAAAATACAGTGTTCAGACATAAATGAGAAGGTGAGAAAGGAAAGCTATCTAGCCTTCCATTTCTGAGAGGACCACCTTCCCTAAACCATTTACACATTATCTCAGTTAACAAACAACTAACCATAAAACAAAACTCATAATGTGTTCTTAAGAATCATTAAATGAATGGAAAAATCATTTATCAGGGCGGAAATTTTTAAGAGAATTTGAAAATATTATAAAGCTTTAAACAACTGTAGTTGGGGAAGACGGGCATCATTAAATCCAGTTCCACCACAACACTGAACATGAAGTACACGGTCTTGGCTCAGTTGTTTAACATTTCTTCATATATTAGCCAAAACCAGTCCACCAAATCTTTATGTCTGTGACTCTAGGTAAGAAAAGCTTCAAGAGGTTGTAGAATTTGTATTCATAGCATTATTTTTAGGGGCTTATGGACATTTTCCCATCTTTTACAACTGTTCACTTCAAGGGCAGTGGTTTCCGCTAGCTGAGAACAACTATCTTTCCATCTTTCTTTTCTGCCTCTTGTAAATCTCAAAAAATTATATGGTGGCAAAAGTCTGAAGTAAGTGCTGTGATAGTTCTTATGAGGAAAACTACTCCCTTTCACAGCAGATCACTCAAAAAGGACTGTCTCCACAGTCTTGGCCCCATTATGAATATGAAATGATATTTATTGTTTTACTTACTTTTCTCAGTGTTGTGGTGAGCCCTAGGAAAGCAGTAAACGCTCATGACAGCTCTTCTGAGCACTTTCCCTTTCTAGAACCCCTTGTCCAAGTCAACCAGCGCAGCCTATAGGACTTAGGGTCTTTGAAATGACTTTAAACAGAACCTTCCTCTCATCTGCAAAGAATACGTTTTAAATTGAATTTCTATTTTCAAACTAGGTAGCCGGGTACTTTGCAAAAACAAACAAAAACAGGAAGAAGAACAACCAAACTAAAAAACTCCCTCAGCATGTAGCACCTGAAATGTCACTTGAATTATTCTCAATGAAAACTGAATAGATTCCATAATAAACATCTCCTGTTCTTTATGAGACAGAAGAACCTAGTGTTGCTGAGGCATTACGCCCCCAGTCAGTAGTATCTGGATGCAGAACTTGCTTTTTTTTTGTCATTGCTCATCTCAGCTGAGATACAGCTCCAAGTTTTAGCATCATTCAGTCTGTGGATCACTCATGAAATTTCTCTAAGCTTAGATGAGAACAACTGTTACAATAATTGTGCAACAAATAATATAACTTGTTTCATTTTTCTTTAGCTCTAATGCATTTCACTATAGGCTTTATTCATCTTGAGCTGCACATTGTCACTCTGCATAGACTGTGTGAATGTGAGGCTGAAGTCTGCCCAGACACGCTGCTTAATGTGATATGAAAGACAGATTTATTTTTTTAGCAGTCAATTTGCTGTCTCTGTAGTGATTTGAAAAAATATGCTTTTTTCCCCCTAAATACTTTCTGCAGTGGTAGCAGCATTGTTTACTGCACCAGATCAAAAAAAAAGCAATCCTCCTCCTGAGCCCTCACAGAAGATTACCCTCACATCTCATGTCCATTTTTCCTAGTATCCCCATTACTAGTGTAGTTTAGTCCACAATTTTCTTATTCATATGACTAATATGTCTTGTTGTATCCTGCACATGGCACATTTAGTTACTCGGATTTTGGAAGTTATGGGTTTCCATTCATGAGGTTGTTAAAGTATTATGCTTGACTTCTAAAATCATCACTCATCTTACTGCCAAGCATTAATATAAGATCACTTAATGAGACTGCTTCCCAATAACTGCTATTAAACTGACATTGTGTGCTTCATGGATTTTATCAAGTTTTAAAGGCATTTTCTCATCATAATTGAAAAAGAAAGACAGTGGTCTATGAGCAGGGATGTGCTGTTATAAAAATAGTAATGGTGGTAAAAGACTGCCTTTGGTAGAAGCAGTTTGAGAGGAAGCCCTGTGGAAAACTGGGATTTGCCTTTTAATTGAAACTCTTCTGCTTCCTATGATCTGAGGATACAGAGGAATCTCCTTTCTCTTATACACACACACACACACACACACACACACACACACACACACACAAGCACACATAGGCACACACCGAACACAGCTCAAGATTCACAAGACAAATAAGTAGGAGGTCATGCCAGTGAACCTTGGTTGCAGGTTAATCCCTGCTGACTATATACAAAGTAGGTAGGCAGTAGAGGAATGTTTATTGGGAACTGCTTAGGTTGAAACAAAGCTCAACCTGAAGAGAAATAGAACACTTCTCTATCTTCTTTTGTTCTTTTGTTCAACAGCAATGTCCTGTTGTCATCCAGGGTTAGTGTACGCTGCAAGGCTGACGAAGAAATAATTGATAGGACTATAAGCTTTTAAAAAAAATTAAATTCTCGCTCTGTATAAATACACATCTTTAAAGAAATTATTTAAAAAGAAGTGAATCCTTAAGAGTTAGCTGCTTACAAAATACGAGAATACATAATTTTGTCTTTCATTTTGTAGATTTAATGAATTTATACTTATGTAAAAAGTCACATACACAAATGATCCAAAAGCAAAAACAAACAAAATAGACTTTTTTGTTGTTGTTGTTCAAATGGATGAAACAAGTTAAGCAGGCCCTGTGGCACAGACCTATAATCTCAGTTGCATCATAAGATGAGACAAGTAAAATGTCTTGAGATCTAGTTTGCATGCATTACACCTTGAGTTCAAATCCAGTCTGGAAAAGTTACAGAAGCTTGTGTCTTCATGTAAAGATATCCAACTATAAAATGGTGGATATTTTCTCAACGGTAGAACTAATTTAAAATATATATAAATCAAAAAAAAAAAAAAAAAAAAAAAAAAAAAAAAAAAAAAAACGAAAAAAAAAAAAAAAAAAAAAAAAGAAAACATTTTCAAAGAGCACGTCACAAAAATCCAATAGGCAGAAAATTCTCTTGCATGCAAGTAAAAGAGGAGCACAAGAGAGAAGCACTGATGGCCAGCAGAATGAATGAAAATATGCAGCACTTGGGGGAGGGGGACTCAGAAGTGGAAGACCTTCTGAAATATACCAGAGACCTGGGAGGTGAGAGGCACTCAGGACTCAAAGGGGCCTTAAATGAAATGCCAAACAGTGAGGGGAGAGAACTTGTAGAGTCCAACTCCAGTAGACAGGGCATCAAGTGGAGAGATGGGGTTGCCATCCCAATGTCAAAAACTCTGACCTAGAATTGTTCCTATCTAAAAGATCTGCAAGGACAAAAATGGAGAAGAGACTGAGGGAAAGGAGGTCCAGTGACCAGCCCAAATTGGGATGCAGCTCAAGGGAAGGCTCCAAAGCCTGAGACTATTACTGATGCTATGGTGTGCTTATAGACAGTAGCCTAGCATGGCTGTCCTTTGAGAGGCCCAACAAGCAGCTGATTGAGACAGACCCAGATACTTATACCCAAACAATGGACAGAAGTCAGGGAGCCCTGTGGTTGAATTAGTGAAAGGTTGTTAAAAGCCGAGGAGGAGGGCAACCTCGTAGGAAGACCAACAGTCTTAACTAATTGGTCCCTGAGATCTCTCAAACACTGAGACATGAAACAGGCAGCATACCCAAGCTGGCCTCTAACACATATACAACAGAGGACTGCCTGATATGGGCTCAGTGAGAGAAGATGCATGTAACTCTTGAGAGACTTGAAGCTCCAGGGAGTCGGAAGGAAGGCCTGGTTGGCAGGAGGCTGCAGGGGTCATCCTATTGGAGATGGGGGATGGGGTGAGGAATGAGATGAGGAACTCTGGGCGGGTGAACCTGGAGGGGTAACAGCTGGACTGTAAATAGCTCCTGTATGCTTCCTGGTTGGTGCCTCAGTGTCTGAGAGATCTCAGGGGTTCTAGGTAATTGAGACTGCTGGAATTCCTATGGGGTTGTCCTCCTCAGCTTCTTCCAGTCTTTCCCTAATTCAACAACAGGGGTCCCCAAATTCAGTCCATTGGTTGTGTGTGAGTATCTGCATCTATCTCAGACAAACATGCTAGATTTCTATCTGTAAGCATGCCATAGCATAAGTGATAGTGTCAGGGCTTGGAGCTTCTCCTTGAGATGGATCCCAAGTAGGATCTGTCTACAGTACCTGCTCTCACTCAGTTTCGTCTCCATTTATATCCCTGGAGTTATTTTAGACAGGAACACTTCTGGGTCAGAAATTCTGACTGTGGTTTGGAGCTGAACGTAAGATACAGTATATGTTTACTTTTACTATAATTATCTTTAATATTTTTTTTACAGTCTAGTAGTTATCTCCCTCCTGGTCCACCCTCATCCCATTTCTCCTCTCCCATTTAAGAGGATGTTCCCATATGCCCACACACTCCCATCCACTCTGTCAGGCTTCCATATTCCCAGGGGCATCAAGTCTCTCAAGGATTAGTTGTGTCATTTCTCACTGAGGCCACCCCAGACAGTTTTCTGCTATATATGTATCAGGGACCACTGACCGGCTAGTATATGCTGCCTGAATGGTGACTCAGTGTCAGAGAAATCTCAGGTGTCCAGGTTTGTTGAGACTGCTAGTTTTTCTGTAGGGATGTTTTCCTCCTCAAGTTCTTCCAGCCTTTCCCTAATTTAGCCACAGGGGTCTCCAACTTCAGACCATTGGTTGGGTGTAAGTATCAGTTTCTGTCTCACTCAGCCACATGTTGGGTCTCTTGGAGGGCAGTCATGCTAGGGTGCTTGACTCCTGTCTGTAAGTATATTATAGCATTAGTCTTAGGCCTTGGAGCCTCCCCTTGAGATGGGTCACAATTTAGGCCAGTCACTGAACTACCTTTCCCTCAGTCTCTTGTCAATTTTTCTCCCTGCAGTTCTTTTAGGCAGAAATAATTATGGGTCAGAATTTTTGACTGTGGGATGGCAACCCCATCCCTCCACTTGATGCCCTGTCTTTCTACTGGAGGTGGATTCTACAAGTTCTCCCTTTGAGTCTTGAGGTTATTTCACTTCCCAGGTTTCTGGTATATTCTAGAGACTCACCCCACCTTCCATATCCTGCCAGAGTTCTGGTGTTCTGGACAGGCGGATGCAGGGGGACTGAACACACTTTCCACGAGGCCCCAGATGGGTGTGTCTGGTTGTGTTAAGCCGCTGACCACACACGGTGGGTGGTGAACAAGGGGCAGCCCCAGGGACCAGGTTCTCAGCTTCCAGTATCCCACACTGGATATGATGGAGGAGCTGAGAACAGAATAGGGGCCCAGAGCGGCACTCGACCATGGGGACAAAGGCAGAAGAGGGCAGGGAGAAAGGGGGCATTGGATGGTTCCCACATGGGCTAGAGTCCTTCGTCAGGTCTGTGGCTGGAGCACAGAATGGCCTTTAGGCAGGAGGTTAAATGCAGCTCATTAGGAGAAAGCCCATCCTGATTAGGGTAGACTGTCCAGGAAGACACAGGAATATTCCAGTCTTTTCTAGCTGGACCTTTACTTCTATTTTCCTTATCATAGTTTCTTTGCCTATAACAAAAATCAAGAACTAGGTATCAGAGCAGGGTGTGGTGGTGCACACCTATAATCCCAGCACTCGGGAGGCAGAGGCAGGCAGATTTCTGAGTTCGAGGCCAGCCTGGTCTACAAAGTGAGTTCCAGGACAGCCAGGGCTATACAGAGAAACCCTGTCTTGAAAAACAAAACAAACAAAACAAAACAAAAAGAGCTGTATCAAAGAGCCTTCTGCTCTAAAGTAAGTTGAATTTACTTTTTTATTTTTTTTGTTATATTTGTGTGAGTATGTATGTATGTATGTATGCATGTATGTATTCATTGTATATGTGTGTACATGTGCCATGGCGTGCATTTGGAGGTCAAAGGACAACTTGAGGGAATTGGGTCTCTCCTACCTTTTGGATTCTGGGGATGAAATTTCCATCATCAGGCTTGGTGGCAAAGGTTCTTATGCACTGAATCATTTCAACCTGTCAAATTTCTTGGAGTTTATATTCAAGCTGGTTTACAAATCTTTTCTTCTGCTATGTCTATAATACTATTCATTTCTTCCTACCATTACATATTTTGTATTAGTATCAATTTGGCACCTTTGACTGGGATAAATTCATTGCTTTTAATATTATTTTGACTTGTTTCTAAAGGAGAAAACTGCTAAGGAAAGCAGCCAATTTAAAGTCAAATATATTTCTGAGGTTGACTGTAAGATATTATCTACCTATTTCAATGAGATAGTTAAATATATGCTTTTAAATTTTTTATTATAAAATAGTACCTACTTAACTCAGATATCATTCATACACACATATATTATAGAAAATTTATACTTCATGTATCCATTAGAAGATAATTTTATTAGATGATTAACAATTTGCTTTTAATATTATTTACGTGATTGATAGTATAATTTGTATATAAGTATATTATGAAGAATTTCTTTGTGTAGTGAGATTCTTTTTTCTCTTCAAGGAAAGTGATCCACAAAATCCTTTTGCATTATTTTCAAAACATTTAGCATGTGATGCATGTACATGCATTCTGCATGATGATGTTTGAGAAAAGATATATATTGGAACTGATTTTAAGTAAATAGGTTAGTGAGAATCAAATGGATAATACAAGCCATGGGGCTTCTAAAGCATTTGTTATACCTTAATATAATCGACTGTGTCAAATGGGAAGAAAGAACTTCATCCAAAATGACGAAAATCCCTTAAAAAAATTACCACCTACTTTGCCCTGATTGATACTCTGCTTCTCTTCTCCAACTTCAGTATTTTCCTGAAGGGCATGGGTATGGGGAGGTTTGAGGTTTATAGGGGATTGGAGACAGAGTTGCACTGTTTTAATTGATGACTCCACTTGGAGTCCTTACAGAGGAATAGAAGCCAATCCTCCCATCTCATTTTCCTTCCTGTCTGTCATCATCAGATTTTAAATTCCCATTTTCTGCTCAGGCCTCTACACCTAGTATTAATTTATAACAAAGTGACAGCTCATGATAGAAAGGATATGGAAGAAGGAGAATATTCATCCACTAATGGTTGGAGTGAAAATTTATACAGTCACTATAGAAGCAGTGTAGTGGCTCCTTAGACAGATTACTTCAAGATTCAGCTATACCCCTCTTGAGCATATAATCAAAGGATGCTTTATCCTATGCCAATGGCATTTTCTTATTCATTTTCATTGGTGATTTATTCATAATAGCCAGGAATTGGAAATAAACTAGATGTTCTTCAAAAAAGAAAATGAATAAAGCAAATGTGGTCCATTTATAGAATGAGTGCCTCCCAAGTGCTGAAATTAATGGTGTGTGTCACCATTATCTCAATTACTCAGCTTTTAAAAACAACAAAATCATGAAATTTGTAGACAAATGGATGAAGTTAGGGAAAAACAAGTTGAGTAAATTAACCCAGACCCAGAAAAATAAATACTGTTTTCATTCACTGTGTGTGAATATTAGTCCTTAAATAAATGATAACTGAGGTACAATTTGTGGACCAATCTTTAGGTATAAATGAAGTAAGGTGGGATATACACATCTCCCTAGAAGAGGGTAATAGAAGATATTTTATGGGTGATTAGGGGACAGAGAAAATGTAAATAGCAGGATCAGGTGCAGGGAGATAGGTTTGAGGGAGGAAATGTGAGAAGAAAAAGTTAAAATTGAGAGACATTACATGTGTGGATAGAACCATAGTGTTGTGGAAACTTCCTAAAATATTTCATGGCAATCCTATGAAGTTTCCAAATGATGAGGGAGCAGAGTCCCAACTAGGCATCTCTTCTCACTGAACAAAGCTTCTAATACTGGAACTAGGTTACATCCAACTGAACTGTTGGCCAAAGGGCTCTCATGGAAATTCCCAAACAACCCTGGCATTTTTCCAAGATAATAAATGTATCTTTACAAACTGCCAGAAAGTCACCATTGCTAAAGACAACACCCACATAACTCATTGAACATGGAGCCAGGGATGTGGCACCTTCAGGGAACTTTCACCCCTGTGTTCTAGAGTCTTTGGTAGGGGAATATACTCTGCAAGTTACCAAAAGAGAAACATAAATAATCCAAGCACAAAAATCTCTGATTTACCATCCTTCCTGAAAAATATGCTGGGGCAATGATTACAAAATTTTGTAGAATTAACCAACCAATATCTGATTTTACTTAATATTCGCTCTCAGAGATGGAACCCATATCCAACAGTGGTTGTGTCACTAAGAAGCAGAATTCATAGCATAGGGACCTAGTATAAAATCAAATACAACTGTCCTTTTAAAAAGTAATAATGTTACTCCTGATGATATACTTTTATACTCCTAAATCTGTTCCTTATTCAGCCATCATCAGAAAAATCTCCTCCCATAGACAGATAATATGCAGAGAGAGACACTTTCAAATACTCAGGTCTAAGTGAGATATCTTTATCAAATTCCTCCTCTCCAAGATCATAGAACAATACAGAAGGTCAGGAATGAATATAAGATTTAGTAGAATGGAGGACATGAGGACAAGGTCCTCTAAATTAACTGAGAAACGCTCATGTGAACCCACAGAGACTGAAACAGCAAACACAGGACTGACAAAAGTCTACATTAGTAGACTTTTGAATGTGGGGATTCATGAATGTGGGGATGAGTGAATGTCTGATTTTTCTGCCTTCTCTTTGCTCTCTTTTCCTTATATTGTCTTTTTCAACTTTGATGCAATGATTTTGTTTCTTCTTTTGTATTTTATTTTGTTATGTTTTGTTGTTATCTCTTAGAAGCAAAAAGGAAAGGGATCTGCATGAGAGGGAAGGTGGGGAGGTATTGGAAAAATGTAAAGGAGGAAAAATTGTAATCAATACATACTGTATGAGAATGGAATCTACTTTTAATAAAAGTGAAGAAAAGAGATTAGAAAATATCTTACATGCCTAATAGATAGATTTATTGTTAGATCTAGTGATGGCAGGGTAGACATAAAGGTCATTGCTCATACACTAAATAACAACAACAACAATAATAATAATTTGTGTTATTGAGATTTTTGTAAACATCACATAATTCAGAGTCATCTGTGAAAAAGGAATGTCAGTTGTGAAAAATCTTTCCAACTAGATTGTATTCAAATCTGGAGGACATTTTCTTGATGAATGATTAATGTGTCAGAGCCTATCAATCATTGAAGATACAAGCCCTGGGTAACTGCTCCCAAGTTTTGTAATAAATCAGGTTGAACTAGCCAAAAGGAGCAAACTAGGAGCAGGGATCTTCCATGGCCTCTTCAGTTCCAAGCAGATGCTTTCTTTTTTCCCTTGAGACAAGATTGTTGTTGTTATCGGCTTGAATTGCAAGTTTTGTTTGCTAAAAATGAAATTATTTTTCTTCTAAAAACATGTAAATTCAACTTCTGTAAATTTGCCTAACTCCAGAGAAACACTCTCCTGGTGCAAGCATGTGAAAGTTTCCTGTAAGTTGGTCACAGAGACAAGTTCATCATAATGCTGTCTGCACTGTAAAAGCTATGGAACTGTTTTGGTCACTGCCAGATACCCTTGAACAAGCTTAAGATGTTTTCATAGCATGTGTGAGGGAATATTTTTTTTAATCTGTGAGTGTTGTGATCTTTGTGACCTGCTTCAGTTCCTGCCCTAACTTCCCTCGATGGACTATAATATTTTGAGTCTCAAAAGTATTTGAGTGCTAATTGTTATTGATGTAATCATTTTTACTCTATCCTTTTTTTTATTTTTATTTAATTCATTTATTGTTGCAACATAAGCTGGCATCGAATCCTTAATCCTGGTCCATCAGCCTGTCTAGTGCTGGATCTTCAGAAATATAGATCGCATGATCAGTGTATTCTTACTTTCATTAAGTTGTCTACAGTGTTACCTATAATTCATTCACCTTTCTTATGGTCAACATGTACAGCTAGATAATGAGCATAAAACTTGACTTGTAAATTTATAGAGACTAATACATGGTTGCTAGTTTATTTTCTCAGTCCAGGTCTGAGCATATTACCCATCACCTTCAAGGTCTATATAACATTAAATACAAGATGGGCTCAATGAAAACTGTTAGCACTAAATGCAAAAATTTGTCTATGTTACTTTGCCTTGTTTCTGCCTTAATGCCATAAATGCCTCTGTATTTCTTGTGAAAATTTTGCTTTTCAAATGGAATTAAGTATTAATGTATAATGATTTATTAAGATACACAGAACACATTTGAAAACTCATAGAAAGCTTAAAAATGCATTATTTGATATCATAAAGGTTATGCTAGTAAGCAACAGTATTACTCTAGTCAACTGTCCAGGAAAATTTGAAATATGATGTTTATTTGAGAGATAGCCACTTGTTACTTCAGCAAGTTTGGTCACAATCAATGAAGCTGAAAAAGACACGGAGCTCATCTTTAAGAAATGTACAGTGTTGATTGAGAACCACTGGGTTCCCTCTTTCAAACTCTGAGTATATTCTGTCTCCTATCTGAAAACCTGTTACACCCTTGTAACATACAATGGCAAAATCTAAGCATCTACAACCAAAAGGTAAAGAAATGGGTCACAGCAAAGAATGATTGAACAATGTAAGAGAAATTAGCAGAGAAAACATGAAAACCTGCCTTTTTCATATCTGACATCTGGGCCTATACTGAAGTCTTTGGGCATTCAAACTGTTTGGATGCACCCATACCTTCATCTCTGCTGCCTGTAGCACACATAACCTTTCTCTTGAGGTGATTGTATTTCATATATGCAGGTTCCTTGGTGAATATTTTATGGTCGTGGAATCTCTGCTATGCTCCTGACTGCTTGGATCTTAGACTCCAATTTTACAGTTTATAATGGGATAACCACTTAGGGCCTCCTATGGACTCCAACACAATCCCATTGACAGACCACAGCTGTTGTTTGATTCTGTGAAACAAGAGTTCACATGAGTCCACTATTGTAACATTCTTGTACTTAAAAAACAAGTTCTACTAGGATGACACAAGTTTCTCAACAAGTTGTAATACATCTTACCTCCTATTTACTTTTATAATATCTTTTGTGTGCTAGGAACTACATTCCTAGGCAGTTGTTATGAAGAGCAGAGAATTCTCTCAGTAGCATTCCCTGTCCAGAATATCTCCTTCTAAGTAAGTTTGCATTTTTACATGTTAGAGTCTATGAATAGTCTATGAATAGTGCCACTGACAAACTGCCTTACAAACACATGTAATTATGATCACACAGGTCTCAGAAACAGTACTAGGGCAGATGTATTATGTTGTACCTCATTCTTTCAGCAGGATGATCTATTCTTAGTCAACTCCACCAGCATATATCCTATAGATTCTTATGTTGTTGTTACTGCTGCTGCTGTTGTTACTATTTATAATGAATTAATAACTTATCTTTTCTAATATCCATATAAGTTATAGAATTCCATGTGAGGTAATAATGAATCCATGAAAATTCCAGATGGGTAGCAGAGAAAAATACAGTGAAAACATTCTACACTGCTATGAAAATTTGAAAAACTATGGGGCACATACAAACCAATTATTGTTCCTTACTTTCAAAGAATTCTTAACAATAATTTAAAGGTAACTATTCCTTGTCATCTTGACACACAAACACCACTCTTAATAACATCTTTTATTTATTCACACTCAAGATCACACAGGAATATCAACATTACAATATAAATATTCTAAAATATTAAAGTCCCATAGTTTAAAAATTTAAACAGTTAAAAAAAATCAATCTCATTGAATATTCAGTCTGTTTTATACTAGCCCACTGTTTATATTATGGGCTTAGACTTAAGGATCATTCATTTCTGAAATATCTCTATTTTCTTACACATTATTTAAGAGGCAAATACCTTCCAATAATTAACTTAGATTTCTTGCTTAAATCATGTCTTAGTTTCTATCTGTGTTACTGATGTCACATATGTACAATAAAAATTTTAAAAAGTGCTGAAAGCCCATTTGGCTATAATAAAATTTTATCCCTAAAAGTGAGACGTGTGTTTGAGAAGTTACAAGGATGAAGGAGACTAACACTGTTGGGACAGTAAGCATGTTCACACACTTTTACATAATTACTCATTTTTATTAACTATACTGGCTGTCACCTTGAACATCTCCCTACTCCTTTTTAAAAATTTTTTATTAGATATTCTCTTCATTTGCATTTCAAATGCTATCCAAAATGTCCACTATACCCTCTCCCCACACCCTGCTCTCCTACCCACTCACTCCCACTTCTTGGCCCTAGTGTTCCCCTGTACAGGGGCATATAAAGTTTGCAAGACCAAGGGGCCTATCTTCCCAATGATGGCTGACTAGGCCATCTTTTGCTACATGTACAACTAGAGACTCAAGCTCTGAGGGTAGTGATTAGTTCATATTGTTGTTCCACCTATAGCTCCTTCAACTCCTTGGGTAATTTCTCTAGCTCCTCCATTGGGGACCCTGTGTTCTATCCTATAGATGACTGTAAGCATCCACTTCTGTATTTGCCAGACACTGGCATAGCCTCACAGGAGACATCTATATCAGGATTCTTTCAGCAAAAACTTGCTGGCATATGCAATAGTGTCTGCATTTGGTGGCTGATTAGGGATGGACCCCAGGTTATGGCTGTCTCTGAATGGTCCATCTTTTTGTCTTAGCTCCAAATTATGTCTCTACAAATCCTTCCATGGGTATTTTATTCCCTATTTTAGGGAGGAATGAAGTATCCATGCATTGGTCTTCCTTCTTGATTTTCATGTGTTTTGGAATTGTATCTTGTATATTCTGGTTTTGGAGCTAATATCTACTTATCAGTGAGTATATATCAAGTGAGTTCTTTTGTGATTGGGTTACCTCACTGTACTGGCTAGCTTTGTGTCAACTTGACAC
>NC_034611.1:9071457-9072558 GCF_900095145.1 Mus pahari | reverse complement strand
CAGGAATAGAAACCCTGACTAAGACTACTCAGGATGATATCCTCCAGATACATCCATTTGCCCAAGAATTTCATAAATTCATTGTTTTTAATAGCCGAGTAGTACTCCATTGTGTAAATGTACCACATATTCTGTATCCAGTTCTCTGTTGAGGAACATCTGGGTTCTTTCCAGCTTCTGGCTATTATAAATAGGGCTGTTATGAACATAGTGGAACATGTGTACTTATTACCAGTTTGAACATCTTCTTGGTATATGGCCAGGAGAGGTATTGCTGGATCTTCCAGTAGTACTACATCCAGTTTTCTGAGGAACCACCAGACTGATTTCCAGAATAGTTATACAAGCTTGCAATCCCACCAGCAATGGAGGAGTTTTCCTCTTTCTCCTCATCCTTGCCAGTATCTGTTGTCACCTGAATTTTTGATCCTAGACATTCTGACTGGTATGAGGTAGAATCTCAGAGTTTTTTTGATTTGTATTTCCCTGATGATTAAGGATGTTGAACTTTTTTGTCAAGTGCTTTTCAGACCTCCAGTATTCCTCAGTTGAGAATTCTTTGTTTAGTTCTGTACCCCATTTTTTAATGGGGTTATTTGAATTTCTGGAGTTCAGCTTCTTGAGTTCTTTATATATATTGGATATTAGTCCCCTATCAGATTTAGGATTGGTAAAAATTCTTTCCAATTCTGTTGGTTGCCTTTTGGTCTTATTGCCAGTATCTTTTGCCCTACAGAAGCTTGCAATTTTATGAGGTCCCATTTGTGGATTCTAGATCTTACAGCACAGGCCATTGCTGCTCTGTTTAGGTTAGAAATTTTTGCCCTATGCCCATATCTTTGAGGCTTTCCTCCATTTTCTCCACTATAAGTTTCAGTGTCTCTGGTTTTATGTGGAGGTCTTAGACATGAGCTTTGTACAAGGAGATAAGAATGGATCAATTGGCATTCTTCTAAATGATAACTGCCATTTGTGCCAGCACCATTTGTTGAAAATGCTGTCTTTTTTCCACTGGATGGTTTTAGTTCTCTTGTCAAAGATGAAGTAATCATAGGTGTGTGGGTTCATTTCTGGGTCTTCAATTCTATTACATTGATCTAC
>NC_034611.1:9044595-9070742 GCF_900095145.1 Mus pahari | reverse complement strand
TGTTTATCAGGTTTAGGAGTTCTTTGGTGTAATTTTTAGGGTCACTTATATATACTATCATATCATCTGCAAATGCTGATATTTTGACTTCTTCCTTTCCAATTTGTATCACCTTGATCTCCTTTTGTTGTTGAATTTCTCTGGCTAGGACTTCAAGCACTATATTGAAAAGGTAGGGGAGAGTGAGCAGCCTTGTCTAGTCCCTGATTTTAGTGAGATTGCTTCCAGCTTCTCTCCATTTACTTTGATGTTGGCTACTGGTTTGCTGTAGATTGCTTTTATTATGTTTAATCTACCTACTCCTAATAAAGTTGTTTTTTCTTTACTCTGTGTGACAAGAGATTTATCAAAGCTGCTTGTAGAGCACTAAATTACATCAGTAGCATCTGTGAATTTGTCCTTTTATTGTGAATCTACCTAGAACATTTTGAGAATGAGAGCATACACATAACATTTTGAAATGTGATCCTTTATTACTACTTCTAACAAATAGAAATATCATGTTAGCTTAAGATGATTTTCTTTTCTAATCATTTTCTCTAACTGTAAATAAAACTCATGAAATATTATTTATGTATAAATTTCTAAAATATATATGCATATATATGTATATGAAAATATATACATATATTATAAAAATTTGTTTTAAAGTCTTGTACATTTGGGGGTCTTGAGAATGTAACACAATGCTTTTTACATGCTAGGCAAGTGCTATGCAATTAAGTTAAGCCCAGCCTCCTTTTACTATTTTTACAACTTTATTCAGTATATTTGACACAATTTTTGAGAAAATTATAATACTACAGCCAGATCTATGTGTTTGATATGAAAGTTCACATGTATTTTTCTGAAGAGGACTTTTAGAAACATTAAGGAGTACTAGTAAGAATCTTATTTTGGGTGCCTGTGCCACAGGACTCCATACCCAAACAGCGCCAGGAGAGCTAGCCTACCAGGAGTGCAGACAAGCCTGTGAGCTCAGATAAGACTACCACTGATGGTCAGGAGAACCCTTTTGGAACCCTCAGGACACAAGAACCAAAGAGCAGCCTGGGACAGGAAACTTCCATTTTCTGTCTGTGCCAGGAACTGATCCTTTGCCACAGGGTTCCATAGTCAAATAGCTCTGTAAGAGAATTGGTCTCCCAGGAGTCCCAACACACATACAAGCACAGGTAAGATGACCACTTCTCTTCAAATTCCTGGCACAAGAGGGACCCTCCTAGAGCCATCAGGACAGAGGAACCAAGGAACAGCCAGGGACCAGATCCTTCTTGTTTCTGTCAGTACTATGGAGCTGACCATGTGCCACAGTTCTCCATATGCAAATTCCTCCCTGAAATAACTGGTCTTCCAGGAGTACTGACATATAGGCTTGCAGGAGGGACAAGTCACAGTTAGAGATAGCAAGAGGAGCTAATACCAGAGATAACCAGATGGAGAGAGGCAAGGGCAAGAATTTAAGCAACAGAAACCAAGTCTACCTCACATCCTCAGAACATAGTTCTCCCACCAGAGTGAACCGTGGACCCCACAACGTACCAGAAAAGCAAGACTCTGATTAAAATCACATTTCATGATGATGATAGAGGACTTTTAGAAGGACATGAATAGCTTCCTTAAAGAAATACAAGGGAACACGATAAACAGGTTAAAAACCCTAAAGAGGAAACACAAAAATCCCTTAAAGAATTATAGGAAAATACAGCCAAACAGGTGAAGGAATTGAATAAAAATGTCCAGAATCTAAAATTCAAAATAGAAACAATAAAAAAAAAAATCACAGAGGGAGAAAAACCTGTAGATAGAAAACCTAGTAAAGGGATCAGGAGTCATAGATGCAAGCATCACCAACAGAATACAAGAGATATAAGAGACAATATCAGGTGTAGAAGATAACATAAAAAACATTGACACAATAATCAAAGAAAATGCAAAATGCTAAAGCTCCTAACCCAAAACATCTGGGAAATCCAGGCCAAAATGAGAAGACCAAACATAAGGATTACAGATAAAGAAGATAAATATATTCTAAAAATTATAGAAGAAAACATCCCTTGCCTAAAGAAGGAAATTCACATAATCATACAAGAAGCCTATAGAACTCCAAATAGATTGAAATAGAAAATAAATTCCTCCCATACATAGTCAAATTACTAAATGCACAAAACAATTGCTTTGTAATTATGTCTTCTTTCAGTCAGAACTTAGTCAATTTTTGAAAATTTCTTTTGTCTAGGAGCTTAATATGTATTGCTTTGTTTTGTTGTTTGTTTGTATTTGAGCTTCCACTGAAGTATTAAATTTTGTAACATAGTACCCAGTGCAGATTCACTTGCTTTCTCTAAATCTGTATTGTCACCAATGTCATCCCTATCACCCTATTGCACTCTTCTCAACAGAATGGCACACAGAGCTTTTTATCCAAAGCTCCTCATTGTGCATACATCAACATTGTGAAGATGAAATACAGGGAGCATACACACCATATTTCTGATGGCTGTCATGTAGAGCTTCCTTCCTACTAGGAACCGAACTGTGTCTTCCATAGAGTTCATTTTATAAAAACTAAGGAACTGTTACAATTTTCTATTTGAAGATTATTATGCTAAGACATGATGAGACATTTACTAAGAGGCCATATGACCTCTCACTGATGATTTTAGAATTGGACCATAAATGTTTGTCTTTGGTGGCTTAAGTACCGCGAGTATTGTGTTCCTGTTCCACTTGTTTCATGTCAGTAACGAGGACTTCCTGTTGGTACAATCATTGTACCAACCTCAAGCACTGCTGGCTATTGGGTAAGTATATTCCTTACTAAGGAAGGAAGGAATTTCTCTTATACTCAATACAGAACAAGTATATATTTTTCTGTTTTGATTTTATTGTTTTTATAATTAATGTACAAATTGATTATCTTCATTATAATGGTCACACACACACACACACACACACACACACACATGCACATACGCCAGTACTCAGGTCATATTTGTCTACGACCCTATTTTGAGCTCTCTACCAAGTTTTGCTCTCAATTTTTTTATTGGTTATTTTATTTATTTACATTTCAAATGTTGTCCCCCTTTCTGGTTTTTCCTCCATAAACACACTGTCCCATCCCCCCTTTCCTCTGCTTCTGTGAGAGTACTCTACCACCAACCCACCCACTCCTGCCTTATTGACCTAGCATCCTCCTATTCTGGAGCATTGAGCCTCCAAAAGACAATGGCTTCCCTTTCCATTGATAAAGCCATCCTTTCCTACATATGCATATGGAGGCATGGGTCCTTCCATGTGTGCTCTTTGGTTGGTGGTTTAATCCCTGGAAGCTCTGGGGCTCAGGCTGATTGATATTGTTGTTCTTCCTATGGGATACAAACTCCTGCAGCTCCTTCAATCCTTCCTCCAACTCTTCCATTGGTGTCCCTGTGCTCAGTCTGATGTTTGGCTGTGAGCATCCACATCTATATAAGGCTCTGGTAGAAGTTCTCAGGGGACAGCTATACCACACTCCTGTCAGCAATCACTTCTTGGCTTCAGCAGTAGTGTCTGGGTTTCGTTTCTGCAAATGGGATGGATCCCTAGGTGGAGCAGTCTCTGGATGGTCTTTTCTTCAGTCTCTGCTCCACTCTTTGCCCTCACTTTTTACCAATTATTAAAGATTTTTTCTGGTGTGTGTGTGTGTATCAAATTATGTATTTTTCTTAAAGAACCATTCTAGAGATGTGGTAAATTATGCCATTAGATATTTAAACTTAACTGTAGCTGGGTGTTCCACTGAGGGCTCTCTCTAATCCAAACAAAGGAAAATACAGTTTGGCTGCTCTCTGAATATTGATGTTTTTTTTTTAAAAAAAAATAGTTATACCTCATCAGTTATACATAATCAGTCACGATTGATTACAAAAGTAAATTGACTGATACTTATTTTCAGCTTCTTAACAGAAAGCATTTGTATTCCTATAGGAGATAGAGCTGGAGTTTGAAATAGTCATCCTTTTCACAAGTCTCAAATAACAGCATGACACAAATCACTACACAGCATGTGATTATTTGGTAATGAGTTGTAATCATAAGTAATTTCTCAGAGAGCCAATTAAGTATTCATTAGAAAATGTAATCACTATTGATTTTGTTAATTACTTCTATTGAAACTCAGGAAGAGCTTCTTCACATGGATTGATATTACTCAGTTTCATCTTTGAAAAGCCTCTCATTTTCTGAAAAGTTTAAAAATAAAAATGAAGTGTTGTAGTTATATATCTATATCTTGTATTTATAGCAAGAGAAATCATAGTGTATGTCTCCTTTTTCGTAGGTATTCAGGTAAAGTTATACATTAAACATCTGAAAGCTATCAGTATTTCTAGAATAACTTCAGAACACTTTTCAGTAATGCTCAATCTAAACTATTTTCATATCCTGGAATCTACTGCTTGTATGGCAACCAGCATTCTAATTTTCTTGGCACCATGTCAGGGTAAAAATTATTTCTGTACTTTTATTACAGTTACTTTACTAGGCTTATTTTCATTGCTTGTGTTTGAGGAAATGGGGCTCTGTCCAGGCAGTAAATGCTGAGGTTGCTTTTCTTCCTCTGTCCTCCTTCCTTCTTTTCCCATTGATTGACCAGAACATTAAGATTTACTGAATTTTTCACATTACATATTTCAATTAATATGAAATTCATATACTATTAAACTGACATTTTCAAAGAAAGAATTAGATAATTTGACTAGTACAATATTCTATACCTTCTGCCTCTGTCTAATGTTAAAACTTTTACCCACTGGCTAAGCAATGATTCTCCATGTGACCCTCTTCTAACCCACTCTCTCCTTATAAGAAGTTTCACTATGTACATTTACCTAGTACAAACAATATCATATAAACAAACAATGTCATCAATCACTCATACCCTGTTTATTTTCTTTCACTTAGCAAAACTTTAAGATGTTTGTCTATTTATAGCCTTGTAGGTACTTTCCAGAATTACATTTGTACAACATGAGGTCTTAACTAGTTATCACTGATGGGTGCTGAATTATTTTTGCTTTTAGAAAATTGTATTATTAGTGCAGATAAGTGATGCTATATAACATTGACCCCCATGTTATCCATGATTGGTCAATAAAGAAGCCTACAGCATGTAGCTGGGCAAATAAAAGGTAAGCAGGGCTTTATTTCCCAGATATGGGGTCTGAGGAAGAGACTTGGGCTGGCCAGTTGGAGTAAGAATGGCCCAGGCAGGACATTGCAAGTTATATTACAGTGTTATTGAGAAGGAAGTAGAGAAAGTAGCATAAAGGGTTGATATCTGCCCAGCTCTTGTGCTTTTAAGCTTATTATAACTATAAAGGTTTTGTGTCTTTTCTTTGGGAACTGAATGACCAGTGGTGTGGTAGAAACACCCAATTAAGTTTTACTACAACAGAGTTGAACATGATATAGAATAGTAGCATAAAAAAATATGGGATTGTTAAAACTGTAAAAGCATTAAATGCACTCCTTAAGATGGGGGTAGACTTCAGAAAAGTTGCATTTCTAAAGTAATTTCTCAGTGCTTCCTCCTCTGCATTCTGGAGAAAGGGGAGATAATTTTAAGAGGTGAGATGCTAGTGTTAAATCAGGTTTGACTGAAAAGCTTGAGTTATATAAACCCTTTTCCATAGGATGAGTACTATCCCATGATGTGTCTAATTTTAATCTGATGTACATTTAATTATTCGTAGAATTAAGATGGTAAGTAGTCTCCCTCTCCCCCATGACAGGTCACTTCTCAGACAAATTGGCTTTCAGAATAATTGCACCCAACACTGATTTAGGCAGGCCTCACTTATCTCTCTCTCACCAGGAACTATCCAACCAGAACATGCCCACATAGGTGAGAAGCTGGAATGTAGCCTGCACTTACCTGCCCCATTGCTGTTGAAAAAACACATACATGCATTGGTATGAATAGAAGTTGTGATTTCTATTAGGTATATTGTTATGAATGAATTTACTGGACCATCTGGTTCTAGGCAATGCTATTTGATATTTGGAAAATATGTACCATGTCCCATTCTTACTAGAATGTATCAATCTGATTCATTCAATCCTATTCTAAAATTGAATCTTTCCATTTTTTATGTATTTATCTCCTTCCTTTTTAAAAAAAAATCTGTGCCTATGAGTAGTTCAGTGGAAATGATCTCTATACTATTAAGAAACTCATAACAGGGACAAGAAAAGAGATTTAAGCTTATTGATGTCTGGATTTGAAAAGCAGTTATGTATAGGGTAAGTATTATGTCCAAAAAGTCAACTCAGTCTTTTTCAGAAAGTCAAGTTGATTTGGATCTTCTCAAGTGTAAACTTGTAGTTTCTATTTCCAAATAAATATATTATTTCTTTAAGTCAATTTTTTCTAAAATTGAAAATTTAAGAAGATTATCCAATATATTATCTTTAAATTCTATACAGAAAAGAGAAAGTATCAAAGAAAGACAAGAAAGGAAGGAAGGACACAAGGAAGAAAGTAATTTCAAAGCTGACAGGACAGGCTAAAACAAACATATCGTTTAAACTTCTGACAAAGAATTATAAAGAAGATTTGTTATTTGAGTATAGCACCATGTTTTAATCTTTAAAAGATTTGGAGCAGCAAAAGAGTTCATCATGTAAATCGATTTTTTTTTTCATACATAGTAACCTGATATCAAACCCTATTATCTATATACCTGTGTTCCAAAGACTAATTTTGACATGGTGGCCAGCCTAACAGTATGATTAATATACATAGTGAGACTCCATGGGCAAAATTGATTTTTGTTTTGTCAGCAGGTATTAGTTATAGACACCTTCTTGGTTACAGGTGGGCGCACATGTCTATGACTCCCTCTCAGGGCTGGGACTACGCATGGCAAAAGCCTATACATACCTTGTGTGTGCTGCAAAAGTCTTTATTAATTTGTATGCATGTATCTGGAAGGAAGTCTTCCTTTGAGTCACCCATCCCCTCTGGTTCTTTCCATTTTTCTGCCTCCTTTTCCATATAGAACCCTGAGTGTTGATGAAGATATCCCGTTCAGTTGTCACTGCTCAAAAGGCTTTCATTCTCTCAACAGCTGTTAGTTCTCATCTAATGCAAAAGAAATCTTCTCTGAAGATTGATAAATAAGGCACTTATCTGAGTAAATCAGTGTGTTACTAAGACTCAGTTTATGCTATGTTTCTTTAGCAGAATTGTGGAAATGCATTATGATGAAAATGTCTCATATTTTAAAAGAATAGAAAATTTTCAGTATCTCATAGCAAGGGTCAACAATATACCTTGAGATCACTTAAGAATTAGGACCAATATTCTACTTTGTAGTGAGTTTGTTTAACCAGCCTCTAAGAGAACAATACAGCAATGAATATTACTTGCCTTAGATTTCTCATGAGAACAGCTTTTACAGCATAAGTCAATGAATGCATAGCTGTAATATTAAATTATGTACCTTTTTCAAGCCTCTGACCCAGAACATTGTATGTATAACTTAGTGAAAGCAGGAAATATGAAGGTTGAACACACACACACAGAGAGAGAGAGAGAGAGAGAGAGAGAGAGAGAGAGAGAGAGAGAATATATGTGTCACACACACACATGCTGACACAGAGATAAATTTACAAGACAATCTTCTATAGGCTAGCCTAGTTTCAGATTTATAAAGCAGACAGATTGGAGACAGAAGATACAGACAGGAACATGAATTAGAGAAAGAAAGTATGGGCTCATTCTTTGTTAACTGACTCTAAGGAGGATTTGCTTTTATTTCTTTCCATAGAGTTCTTTCCTTAGTGTAGCATGGTGACTTATTGGTGTCTTTGGAACAATCACTGATGTGTTTCCCATGCACAGAATTGTAGTTATTAACTTTTCTTCTAGGCCTGTGGACTGTCTAGTCTCAGGCTCTTGGCTATGATGGCTAGGGAGATGAAGAAAATCTGGGAGGAACTGGAGTATGGAAAAATCAAAATGTTTCTTAAGCAAATGATTTTAAAAATAATTGAATGTGGTGACATTTATATCTAAAGTCAGCATACCTTTTGGAGATGGCAGATAGAAACAAGAGAATTGCCAGCAAGCTCATGTGTCCTCTAGCCTGGAGTAGGAAAATGGGTAGAAGTAAGGTAAATGATGAAAGGCAACTTCAGAAAGTTGTCTTCTGGTCCATGCTGTGTGTGTGAATAAAAGTAAATATTTGAAAACTTGTAAGCAAAGGACTGAAACAGCACAAACAAGAACACTATGATAAAATACAGTCTGGAGACAAATATTGATATTTCTTTTCCTCTTAGATGGGAAGACTTATGGGAGAAATTAAGAAAAATTTATATTTACTAGATTTATATTATCAGTAATTTGTATATACAATGTAGAATGAGATATTGAGATGTTTTAAAATGTACAAAACACCACTAAAATAATCCATAATATGATGTTAGTCGAAAGTGGATAACTTATGTACTTATTTATTTAATTGGTTTTTCGATACAGGATTTTTCTGCATAGCTTTACCTATCCTGGAACTCACTTTGTAGACTAGTCTGGCCTTGAACTCAGAATTTAAGGGTCTACCTGCCTCTGATTCACAAATACTGGGATCAAAGGAGTGTGCCACCACTGCTGGGTCAAAGTAAAGAACTTTTAATTGATTACATCATTGTAATTTTAATCAAAACTCTGACTTCATAGAAATGAAATACATCACCAACTTTAACTTTATTTCTCGTTCTTGAGATTACAAGTGACATTTATTTTTATCTCAATAGCCAAAACATATGCATTTACGAATTTCTTCTTTTAGACAAAGCAGGTTCAGAAAATAAAATTTTATTTATTTTTGTGGGTTTTCAATCTAACCTATATAATATCCATTAATGTGTAAAGGCTTGTGTTATACCCCTTTCTCCAATCAGTTTGATAAATGATTTGGTTTATGTAATGTATACAGAGCAGCGTTCTCAACATTGGAACTAATTTTATTGCTGCTGCTGGTGGTGGTTTTTCATTAGATGTGACTATATGTACAGAAATAATGATCTGCATCTTTACTGTGAACGCTGTACTATCAACCCTGCAATGTTTACCTAATGGACTGCTTATGGTTTATGACCTGGGTTACAATAGTAACACTATCCTGGTATAAAAATTTATGTGTGCCATGTAATAATTTCTCAGCAGGTATTTTTGAAATTATCATGATATTTTCTTTTTTTTCTGTTAAAATACACCTTTTTTCATACAATATATTATCACTGAGGATTTCCCTGTCTCATCAGACATCCTTCTCACCTGCCTTCCTATGTGCACCCACACCCTTTTGGTCTCTAGTTATGAAATAAGCAGCCATATGAGTAATAATATTGAAATAAAATTAAATAAGATAAGAACAAAGCAAACCAGCTTAATTAGGTCACCACAAACAAACAAACCCAAAGAAAAAACACAAAAGACACATAGAAATGTAAAGACACATACATTTACATATGGGATCTCATAAAACCACAAAACCAAAAGCAGTAATATACACACAACAGACATGTTAAGGTTTTTAAAAAATGCCCTGAGAAAACATTACGAAACAAAGAACTTCTGAAGATCTCACTGAGTCATTTTGTATTAGCCATCATTTGCAAGGCATGGGGACTTAATCATGAGTGGTTTGTATACCCAATGAGACATTGCTGGAGAGAATTGAATTTTCATTTCCGAGTGAAAATTGGAGATAGCTACTGGTGATCAAGATAGCAAAACTTAAAACTTGATCATATTTTCAAGAGCCTACAACCAATACTAAGTAGGATATATGATGCCATTGTAAGATGTACATATGTTAGACTTTCTGTAACTGACATACTGAAACCTACTTCAGGTTTTCTACTCATGGAAGGAAGTTATAAACTACAGAATGATTTTGAGGCAGGCAGAGTAGCTGGTAGCTATTTGTTTGTAGCATTAATGGTTAAACAAAGCCTATTTAAGTATAGATTTTAATGAAAAATTAAAATAGATTTCAATATTAATACCAGATATTTCAAGTGAATATGCTTTTCTAATTTCTTTCATTGAAGAATTTTAAATTGCAGCCATATAAAGGTCCTCAAAATACATTATTGTTAGATAAAATAAATTGTTTTTAGCTAAAAATAATTATATACATGTTTGTTTTTCTTTTATTAAAGAGATAATTTTCATACAAAATATGCTGATTACAGTTTCCAGCCCCTCTACTCCCATAAGTTCCTACCCATCTACCCTCCCATTCAGCTCCATTCCCTTTTTGTCTCTCAGAAAAGAGGAGGCCTTTAAGAGACAACAAACAATATAACAAAACTAAATAAGATTATGCAAAAACCCATCACATCAAAGTTGAACAAAGCAAGTCAACAGGAGAAAAAGAGTGACAAGAATAGGTACAAGAGCTAGAGACCTACTCCTTTTCCTTCTCATAGTCAGGAGTCCCATAAAAATACTAAAGTAACAGCTGTTTTATATATGCAAAAAACCTGGTGTCGATCCATGTATCCCTTGTGCTTGCTCATATGCTTAGTTGTTCAAAACCCTTGTTATCCTAGTGTCCTAGCTTCTGGCTCTTGCAATCTCCCAACTCTTCCTCTTCTGAGGAATTCTTTGAGCTCAGAGGGGAGGGATTTGATGGAGACTCTCCATTTAGACTCTTTCTCTGTCTAATGTTTAGATGTGGGTCTCAGAATTTGTTCTCATATGCTGCTGGTAGAAGCTTCTCTAATAATGACTGGATAAACACTGATCTGGGAGTCTAGCAGAGTATTGTAAGAAGACATTCCTCCCCTATTCCCCCTTCTGCTTCTTCTTTAAGAAGGTGGAGAACCCCCACCCCCACCAGAGATCACCCCATCCTGGCACATCAAGTCACTGCAGGACTAGGTGCATCTTTATCCACTGAGTCTAAACAAGGGAGTCCAGCTTAGATTCACAAGCAGGCAACAGGATCAGGAATAGACCCTGTTCAGAGATAGGAACTCATGTGAAGACTAAGCTCACATCTACTCCATGTGGTCCATGCTTACACGTTGTTTGATGGATCAGTCTCTAGGAGTCTCCAGTGTTGCAGAATTCTTGACTTTCTTGGACTTCCTGAGGAGTCCCTATACTCTTGAGGTCCTTCAACACTTCCCCTAACTCATCCATGAGACTTCCTGAGCTCCATCTAACGGTTGGCTGTAGGTTTCTGCATATGTTGTAATTTGCTGTAGGGTGGACTCTCTCAGAGGAAAGTGATGCTATGCGCCTATCTACAAGAATAACAGAATCTCATTAATACTGCCTGGGATTTGTTCTTGCCCTTGGGATAGATCTCAATTCTGGTAAGTCATTGGTTGGACATTCACTCCATCTCTGCTCCATCTTTGTCTCTGCACATATTGTAGGCAGGACACATTATACATGAAAGGAATTGTGGATGGGTTCCCATCCTTATCCCTCCACCAGGTATCCTCCCTGGCTACAGAAGGTGGTCACTACAGGCTCCATATCCCAATATGGAGGGAGTCTCAGCTAGAATCACACCAATAGTCTCCCTGGAGACACCTGCAATCCCAGGTCTGTGCCATTTCCTAGAGATGACCCCTCACATAGATTTCCATTCGTTCTCCCTTATCCTCTATATGCCTGAACTCCAAGCTCCATTAGACTCACCATCTCCTTTACCACCCAGATTTCTCCTTCCATTCATATACAATATCTTTTTATTTTTCCTTCTTCGAAAGATTCAAGAATTCTCCCTTGGGTCCTCTTTTTTATTTAACTTTGTTGGATCTGTGGATTATTGTGTGATTATTCTGTACTTTATGGCTATATATGGCTTTATATCAACTTATAAGTTAGTATATAGTGTGCATACCTTTTTCTGTCTGGATTACCTCAGGATGATATTTTCTGGTTTCATCCATTTGCTGGCAAATTTCATGATGTCCTTTTTTAAAATAGCTAAGTAGTATTTCATTGTATAAATGAACAACATTTTCTTTATTTCGTCTTCAGTTGAGAAGCATCTGAGTTGTTTACAGTTTCTAGCTATTACAAATAAAATGACTATGAGTATAGTGCAGTAAGTGTCCTTGTGATACAGTGGGAAATCTTTTGGGTATATGCCCAGGACTTGTAGAGCTGGAACTTGAGTTAGAAATCTTCTCAATTTTCTGAAAACCTACCAAGTTGATTTTCAGAGTGATTGTACAAGTTTGCACTCTCACCAATAATGGAGGAATACTCCCCCTGTTCTACACCCTAGTCACATTGTACTGTCACTTGAGCTTCTAATCTTAGTCATTCTGAAGAATGTAAGGTAGAACCTCAGAGTCATTTTGATTTGCCTTTCCCTAATGACTAAGGAAGTTGAGCATTTCTTTACATGTTTTCAGCCATTAGATATTCTACCATTGAGAATTCTCTCTTTAACTGTATTTGAGTTTTTGGTGTCTAACTTCCCTAGTTCTTTTTATAGTTTGGAAATTAGCCCTCTTTTGGATGTAGGGTTGGTGAAGATATTTATTTTTTATCTGTAGGTTGTCATTTTGTCCTATTAACTGTGTCCTTTGACTTGCAGAAGGTTTTCCCTTTAGACAGGTCAGATTTATTAAATGTTGATTTTAATTCCTGAACTATGAATTTTCTTTTCAGGAAGTTTTCTCCTGTATCACTGACTTCAAGCCAAATTTATACTGTATCTTCTATTAGATTTAGTTTATTTGATTTTACTCTGAGGTCTTTGATCCACTTGGTCTTGAGTTTTTCCCAGAGTGACAAATATGGATCTATTTGCATTCTACATGCAGAAATTCAGTTAGACCATCACCATTTGTGGACAATGCTCTCCCTTTTCTATTGTATGGGTTTTGTGCCTTTGTCAAAAGTCAACTGTCCATAGGTTTGTGGGTTTATTTCTGGGTCTTTGATTTGATTGTATTGATCAACCTGTTTCCATACCAATATGATACAGTTTTTATAATTATTGGTCTATAGGACAGCTTGAGGCCAGGGATGGTGCTAGCTTCAGAAGTTCCTTTATTGTTCAGGATTGTTTTAGCTATCTTGAAGTTGAGGTTTGTTTTTTCAATGTATGTAAAGAACTATGTTGTAATTTTGATGGGAATTGATGAATCTGCAAATTGTCTATGGTACAGTGGCCATTTTCTCTATATTAATCCTACCTATCCATCAACATGGGAGATCTTTCAGAATTCTGAAAGATTAAATCAATTTATTTCTTCAGAGACTTGAAGTTATTGTCATACAGGTCTTTCACCTTGCCTGGTCAGTGTTACAGCAAGGTATTTTATATTATCTGTGGCTGTTGTGAAGGGTTTTATCTCCCTAATTTCTTTTTCAGCCCATTTTTCATTTTTATTAAGGAAGGATACTGATTTCTTCGAATAAATTTTATATTTATCCTCTTTGTTGAAGGTGTTTGTCAGCTGTAGTAGTTCTCTGGTAGAATTTTGGGGATGCAACTATATCATCTGCAAATAGCAATACTTTAATTCTTGCTTTCCAATTTGTGTCCCCTTGATCTCCTTTACTAATCTTATTGTTACACCTTGGAACTCACATATTATATTGAAAACATATAGGGAGAGAATAGAGAGCCCTGCTTTGTCCCTGACTTTAATGGAATTATTTAAGTTTTTCTCCATTTAATTTAATGTCAGTTATTGGCTAGCTATATACTGCCTTTATTCTGTTTAGGTGTGAACCTTGCATCTCCCATCTCTCTAAGACTTTTAACATGAAAAAGTGTAAGATTTTGTCTAAGGCTTTTTCAGCATCTAATGAGATGATCTTCTGTTTGTTTATATGGTGGTTTATGGTAGTGGATTTTCATATGTTGAACCACCTCACCTTCCCAAGGATGAAACCCACTTGATCGTGGTGGATGCTTACTTTGATGTGTTCTGAAATATAAATTGGTTATATTTTATTGAGTATTTTTGCATCAATGGTCATAAGGGAAATTTGCCTGAAATTCTCTTTCTTTGATGAGCCTTTGTGTGGTTTAGACGTTAAGGTGACCATGGCCTCAGAGAATGAGTTTGGCCGTTTTCCTTCTGTTTTTATTTTTTGGAATAGTTTGAGAAGTATTGGTATTACTTTCTTGGAAAGTCTTCGAAAACTCTGCATTAGGGCCATCTGTTCCTGAGCATTTTGAGGGGGGAGGGGTTGGGAGATCTTTAATGACTACTTCTATTTTCTTGTGGATTATAGGACTACTTAGATAGTTTACATAATCTTTATTTAATTTTGGTAACTGGTACCTAAAATAATAGCGAAAATGATGTCTTTCATTTAGAATTTTCAATTTTGTAGAGTACATGCTTTTGAAACAAGATCTGATGATTGTTTAATATTTCCTCAGTGCCCGTCATTATGTTTCTCTGGCTCTTAGTTAGCTATTTTTATTTCTGGGTCTTCAATCCCATTCTGTTGATTAAGTGACCTGTCTCTGTACTAATACCATGCCATTCATTTACACAATGGAATACTACTCAGTTATTAAGAATGAGAGCATCCCGAGTTTTGCAGGCAAATAGATTAAACTAGGAGATATCATCCTGAGTGATGTAACTCAGACCCAAAAGGACATGTATGGTATGTATTCACTAATAAGTGNANNTTAGTAAAAAAAAAAAAAAAAGTACAGAATACACAAGATACCGTCCACTGAACTCAGAAAGTTCAACAAGCTGAAGAACCCAAGTGAGAACACCTCAGTCCCACTTGGGAGGGAGAAGAAAACAATAACAGAGGGTGAGAGGGGGACCAGGGAGAGAAAGTAGACAGCAGGGGGTTGGGTGGGGGAACCTGATCTGGTATTAGGTAAGGGAAAAGGACTGAAGCACTGAGAGTCAGCAGAACAAATTGAAACAGGCAACCACAGGAGGTTGGGGGAACCCTCTAGAATGCACCAGAGACCTGGTGGGTGAGAGATTCTAAGGACTCAAAGGGAGGGTATCTTAGATGAAATGCCCAACAGTAGGTAGAGGGAACTTACAGAGCCCACCTACAGCAGAAAGACAGAGCATCAAGTAAGGGAAGGGGTTGCCATCCCATAGTCAAAACTCTGACCCATAGTTGTTCCTGTAAAAAAAGGTCCAGAGACAGGCCCAAAGAGGGATTCAGCTCAAGGGGAGGTCCCAAGGCTTGACATTATTACTGAGGCTATGGAGAGCTCACAAAAATGGACCTATCATGACTGACCTCAAAAAAAACCCAACAAGCAGCTGAAAGAGTCAGATGCAGATATTTGCACTGAACCAATGGACAGAAGCTACTGATTCCTATGGTTGAATTAAGGAAAAGCTGGAGGAAGAAGCTGAGAAGGAGCATGACCTTGTAGGAAGGCCAGTATTCTTAATTAACCTGGACCCTTGAGATCTGTCAATCACTGGACCACCCAACAGGAAGCATACACCAGCTGATATCTGGCATCCCAACACATATATAGCAGAGGACTGCTGGGTCTGGGTTCAGTTAGAGACATTGCACCTAACCCTCAATAGACTGGAGGCCCCAGGGAGTTTAGAAGTCTGCTGGGGTAGGGGGTAGGGAAATTCTCATGGACACAGGGGGTGTGGAGGACTTATGGGATGTGGAACAGTCAGAGGGTAGACCAGGAAGGGAATAAAATCAGGAGTGTAAATAAATAAATACATAAATACATAAATAAAATAGCTAATAGTAGTAGTTTTTTAAACTGACTACTAGTTTCTGAGAGGTGGTAGTGAACAAACCCAAAAATCATCTTGTGTCCAAAGACAGAGTCTCCTTTTGTACCTCAGATGATATAAACCCATATGAGAATGGGAACAATCAAGCAATACAAGGAAAGTTTGGATCAATGTGTTGGTGACACAGAAACTGATACAAGTTGCATCATTTCTTAAAACTTATAACCATTTCCCACTGTCTCTATTGTAGTATTTCCACCTTGGGATAAAAGCATGATCTCCTTGGGCAAGTGGGCACTTCACTCTAGAGTCATCATTTGCAATTATTCATGGACTATTCACTCATTTACAGTGGCTTCTCTCTCTCTCTCTCTCTCTCTCTCTCTCTCTCTCTCTCTCTCTCTCTCTCCACTCAGAAAGCTGATGATATTTTTATTGATGGCCTTTTACTCCTTGTATATAAGACAATTGAAGTGATTGAAGTACAGTTCTTACTGTCATTTGTTCTACTGCTAAAACAGAGGGGAAAGTGTGAAGTTTGTGATGAACCTTTCAAATGTTTGAATAGGTTTGGCTCCCATAGACTCATCAGTTTGAGTCCTTGGCCCACAGGGAGTAACACTATTAGGAAGTATGTCCTACTTGAAAAAATTATGGCCTTGGATGAAGTGAGGTACTGTGGGAGTAGGCTTTGAGGTCCTCATGCTCAAGCTCCACACAGTGAAGAATAGACAGATTCCTTCTAGCTATCTTCAGCTCCTTCCCCAGCATTATATCTGCCTGGATGCAGCCATGATTCCTGCCATGATGATAATAGACCAAACCACTGAAACTGTAAGCCAGCCTCAATTAAATGTCCTTAATAAGGGTTGTCTTAGTAATGGTGTCTCTTCAGAGGAAACCCTAAGTAAGACAGACCTGCACTAGTACAATTTGGATTATCTGTACTCTTGACATCTCTTTCCAAAACAGCAAGCTGTGTTTAGAATCATTCAAAACTGATGTAGTAAATTAGTTCTTACATAGCTAAAACTTTTTTCTTTTTCTTTTTAAAGGCATTTTTTATTAGATATTTTCTTCATTTACATTTCAAATGCCATGCCCAAAGCCTCCTATACCCTTCTCCCACCCTGCTCCCCAACCTACGCACTCCTGCTTCCCAGCCCTGGCATTCCCCTGAACTGGGACATATGATTTTGTTAGCTTATTGAATATAAGATTTCATTTTTGGATGGGATCTTATTTTTCTGCTGATTTCACATATTTCTCAAATATATTGGGTCTACCTAAACACAGTGGGATGCTGCATGCTGATCTGATAAAGGAACATTAATTACAAAACCTTCACATATCCATCTAACTATAAGAAGTTTATTAAATGGTTGTCCATAGACTATAAGAAAGAAACATTATGAAATTGCTGTCTTTATCATTGGGAGAATCCAAGTCATCTAAACAATGATATTTTATCTCTCTTGGGAATGTCTTTACTCTTTGTACATCATCATCTATCCTCTATCTTCTAGAATGAAAATTTATCTTATCTTAATTGTTTCAAGTCCTAGACAAACATCACACAATTACATGTCAATTTACAAAGTTTGTTACAACAACAGAGCTGAAGTTATTGCATAATGGGTGAAATCTGCTCAAAATATTTGTGTGAATTGGTTATTCGAAAAATAGAAATTTTATTTAAGGGTAACACCAAAAAACATTCTGCTGGTGCTTATTGGGTGTCTAAGGAAGGCATCTGAGAATTCTAGTGACAACAGTCACAGAAGAACCATGAACATATTGATGACATGAACATCATGCTCCTAACGGTGGGCTGGTCCCTCAACCACAGAGGCCAGTTCCACTTTTGAGACCTTTCTCTTTCTCGATATCCAGAGGCAAGTTTAATGGTTAGCATTTCATTTTAAGATTAGGAAAATAAAACATGACATTTCAACAACAACAACAACAACAAACATGATATTTCAAGGACAAGTCAATTCATTAATTGCCATGAATAAATTTAAACAACCTGGAATATGGTCATAAGCTCTCTTGACTACTTTCTGAACATTCATTTATTTGTGAGTTACTAAGCCAATAGTACAAGAAAAATATCTGTCTTTACAAAATCAGAAGCTTCATGAATGAAGGTTTAATGGAGTATGAAGACATTTAATGACAACAATATGAGTAAGGCAAAATTACCAAAATTGCTGTATAGTATTATGTTTATTCATGAAAATGTAAAACCCGCTGGTAAACCTGGTATTTGTAATTGATTATTTGACAATAAAATACATTCCTGTGAAACATTTTAAAACTTACAAAGTTAATAAATTTTCTGCACTTCAATATAATAAGCACATTCTGACAGTTTTATACTACAAGCAAAGCATGAGCTTTATTGGCTTCATTTATTACTGAAAATGTAAGATCAATAGAAAGGGACAGTCTCTGTTCTACATCCAAGACTTTGTGCTGAGGCACTAACTTATTTGAAGAGAAAAGGAACAATGTAATGGATGCGAAAGATCAAGGATTGATGGGAAAATGTGTATAGACTGATATACATACTAGAAATTGATGTGGATCAAATAAGAAACATTGTATCAGCCTGACAGAAATGAGTTTAGCAGACAACAAACTTGTACATTAGATGTTTTTAAGAGGAGGGAGAGTTTCACCTTAACATTGTAGACAAGAAATTCTGGAGGGAAGGAAAACACACAGATATTTGAGGAAATGGCTGCCACCTCTTACTGGAGATGGTTGCTGACATGAAGTGAAGAGGAACTTGGCTACATAAATGAAGGTGATATGGGCTGTGCTGCGATTAACATCATCACTGGATGCCTATTTCGTGGTCCACCAGTGAGGGGATATTCATTTTTCTGCTTGCCTCAGGAGAAACAGAGTAAATAAGGATCCTAGTTTTATGTTACCCATCCAATTATATTGAAAATTAAACAGTAAAATCATCCTTTGAATTCTCGCAAGGAGAATATGCATTTTGATGTTTGTTGTTTTTGGACTTAGAGGGAGACTCACAGTTCATCTCAGAGCTTTAAGTCCTGTATAATCATCTCTCTACTCTGCAGATAGAAATTGGACAACATGTTCTGGTCATGGAGGACACAGATCTTGTTGGGGCAAATCCTGCTGTATATACTTTTAGAGTGTCCTTTTCTTTCATCTGGAATTCAATTATATGAGCTAAACATACCTTATGGCTTACTTGTTTATCACTAATTTTTATAAAACAAAAAGCAGGGACCTTAAGAAGAACATGTCCTAAATGTGTCTATTTTTCTTTTTAAAATTATGAATGAAAAACGTACTAAGGAATATATTCATGCACAGCACACTCTCAGGAGTGTGTCCATTTTCATCATGGTCTCATAACCTCAATAAATTTGCATGCTTTTTTTGTTCAAGGGGAACATGACCACCTTGTTTTCCTTGCCTGCTGCTGCTGATGTCTTGATGCCTTTCCCCTTCTTTCATGTATTCTTTACTTATGTGGGCTTATGTGGGCTTTAAACTCAGCATGATGCAAAGCCAATGCCTTCAATTACACATGGATTTTGCATAACTGTGCACAGTGGATAATACAAAGTAGGTAACAGAGAACACCAAGGATAGATGAGAAGTAGGTTGCAGATGGGACTGTTGCCAGTTCCTATGAGCATGGCAGTGAGTGAAGAGAATATCACCTCTCTACAGAATTAATTCTATACTTGAGAAAATGCGAAGTAAAAATGGATATGGCACAGTTCTCAGAAAATGAATAGTATAGAGTCAAGATTGAATGAGATGTTAACCTGAAGACATTTTGACAAGTGAATCTATGGAGTAGAATATGTTATTGAAGAAAATATTTCTGGCTTGAAAAGAGAAGTTCATGCACTCAACAAAGAATGCATCATTTGCTGGTGAAGGAAACCTAGTCAAATGGACTGAGACAGTTCTGAGTACATGAAGAAGAATGCAGGTCTTTGCTTTCAGAAGTTATTATATAATGGGTGAAATCTGCAGCAAAATATTTGTGTGAATTGGTGATTCGAAAAATAGAAATTTTATATAAGGGTAACACCTAAAAGCATTCTGCTGGTGCTTATTGGGTATCTAAGGAAGGCATCTGAGAATTCTAGTGACAACAGTCACAGCAGAACCATGAACATATTGAAAACATGAACATCATGTTCCTAACAGTGGGCTGGTCCCCCAACCATAGAGGCCAGTTCCACTTTTGAGACCATTCTCTTTCTCACATTTGGATAACCTTAAATTTATTAAATGTCAATTTCAGAAAAAGCTAAGCATCCAGAGTATGAAGGAAAGGAGGATAGAGAATGCAGTCCAGGATAAGCATGACAGCTGTTTGCTCCATGGAGGCTTGACCACTATAATTTTATTCAATGCTGCTGATTTGTATGCGCTTTTTGGAACCAAAAATATGTGCACTTCCATCAATCATATACATGCAGAACAATTGGGGAAACAAGACAGAACTACTACCAAGGCATACTTGCATCTTATTAGGAACATTTATCTATACAAAATTCATATTGTAACACACTTTCTTTAAGATAGCTCCCAGCCAGTAATGCTCCAAGTGTTCTAATAGAAATCATTAGCAGGTTAAAAAAAAACTATTAGTTTCTTAAAAGGATACTTCTCTGGTTACTCAATATATGGAAAAGAATTATACCTGCACATGCTCAGATACCAGGAACCATTTTACACACACACACACACACACACACACACACACACACGCACACACACACACGTGTGTGTATGATGTGTATATGTATATGTATGTATATATGTGTGTGTGTGTGTGTGTGTGTCGGTGTGTGTGTGTGTGTGTCGGTGTGTGTGTGTGTGTGTGTGTGTGTGTGATTGAATATTTTCCTTATTTACATTTCAAATGTTATCCCCTTTCCTGGTTTCCCCTCTCCCAGAAACCCCCTATCCCACCCCACCCCCTGCTTCTATGAGGGTGTTCGTCCACCCAAGCACCCACACCTGCCTCTCAGTCCTTGATTCCCCTATACTAGGGCATCTATTGAGCCTTTATAGGACCAAGAACCTCTCCTCCCATTGATGACTGACAAGGCCATCCTCTGCTACATATGCAGCTGGAGCCATGTGCACTCCTTGGTTGGTAGCTTAGTCCCTGGGAGCTCTGGGGTTTCTGCTTGGTTGATATTCTTGTTCTTCCTATGGGGTTACAAACCACTTCTACTTCTTCAGTTCTTTCTCTACCTCCTCCATTGGGGACCCAGTGTTTAGTCCAGTGGTTGGCTGGAACCATCTCCCTCTGTATTTGTAAGGCTCTGGCAGGCCTCTCAAGAGACAGCTGTAATAGACTCCTTTCAGCAAGTATTTCTTGGTATCCATAATAATGTTAGGATTTGGTGACTGTATATGGGATGAATTCCCAGGTGAAACAGTCTCTGATGGTCTTTCCTTCAGTCTCTGCTCTACATTTTGTCTCCATATTTGTTCTCATGAGTATTTTGTTCCCCTTTCTAAGAAGGACCAAAACACCCACACTTTGGTATTCCTTCTTCTTGAGCTTCATGTGGTCTGTGAATTGTATCTTGGGTATTCCGAGCTTTTGGGTCAATATCTGCTTATCAGTGAGTGCCCATCATGTGTGTTCTTTTGTGATTGGGTTACCNCACTTGGGATGATATTTTCTAGTTCCATCCATTTGCCTAAGAATTTCATGAAGACATTGTTTTTAATAGCTGAGTAGTACTCTGTTTTGTAAATGTACCACATTTTCTGTATTCATTCCTCTGTTGAAGGACATCTGGGTTCTTTCCAGCTTCTGGCTATTAAAAATAAGGAGGTTTTGAACATAGTGGAGCATGTGTCCTGGTTATATGTTGGAGAATCTTTTGGATATATGCCCATGAGTGGTATAGCTGGGTCCTCATGTAGTACTATGCCTAATTTTCTGAGGAACTGCCAGACTGGTTTCAAGAGTGGTTGTATAAGCTTGCAATCTCACCAGCAATGGAGGAGAGTTTCTCCACATCCTCACTAGCATCTGTTATCATCTGACTTTTTGATTTTAGCCATTCTGACTGGTGTGAGGTGGAATCATAGGGTTGTTTTGATTTTCTTTCCCCTGATGAGTAAGGATGTTGAATATTTTTTAGGTGCTTCTAGGCCATTTGATATTCCTTAGTTGAAATTTTTATTTAGCTCTATACCCCATTTTAATAGGGTTACTTGATTCTCTGGATTTGAACTTGTTGAGTTCTTTGTATATATTGGATATTAGCCCTCTATCAGATGTCGATTAGTAAAGATCTTTTCCCAATCTGTTGATTGCTGTTTTGTACAGTGACTTTGTGTCCCATTTGACTGTATCCTGGAAGTCTGGGGCAAAATAAATTCCTCCTCCCTGAGGTTGCTGTTGTCACACATTTCACTGTGACAATGAGCACAATAACTACTATACCAAGTATAGTTCACAGTAGAAACTGATGTGAGTTGTGGATCACTCCTGGAAAGCACACAGAATTTTGTGATGTGAGACAAATATAATTCAAAACCCCTATAATCCTGGAGCCTGCCTTAATTTCCAGTAATTTGTAGTTGACTTGCTAAGTTCATGAACTCTAACTACTGCACAATACTGTCTTAGTTGGGGTTTTACTGATGCGAAGAGACACCATGAACAATTTACTTCTTATATGTTGCAACATTTAATTGAGGCTAGCTTACAGGTTCAGAAGTTCAGTCCATTATCATCATGGTTGGAAGCATGCCCTGGAAAAGCTGAGAGTTCTAGGTCTTGTTCCAAAGGCAAGCAGGTGAAGACTGGATTCCAGGCAGCTAGGAAGAGGGTCTCCCAAAACCCACCCCCACAATGACACACTTCCTCCAAATATATCACACCTCCTAACAGTGCCAATGCCTGGGCCAAGCATCTTTAAACTACCACATGTACTCTATTTTATTCCTTAATAATTCTATCACTTTCTTTATTAATCTTATCCAGACTTTGGATCTTATTTTTTCTCTTGGATTTATGAGACATCACTGACAGTGTTAATGATACCTAGGAAGCTGAAATCTAGGGCCTGAAACAATATTTACATCCTGTAAGAGTGTTGATGAGCTACAAAGAGTTGAGGGAGAACTGTGTGTAGAGTATACAATGCACACAACAGTTTCGCTTTGGGTTTTAAAGATGCTAGTCACGGATGCCACTGGAACAGGATGGGCTCTATTCTCTTTCGTGTGAGTGACCTCTTTTCCAGCAATGAGACACAACAGAGAGGCTAATGGAAAATGCTTTCTTATGTTTTGTGCTTTGATTTCTGTACCCTTTAAAGAACTGAAGCTCTATTAAAACCAAGTAACAGTCGATAAAAATGAAAGAAAGTAAAAAGTAAAATCATTTCTTCTTGGAAATGAAAACAGTATGTAGACAATGAACTTTTTTTGATATTTTTTCAGATTGCTCTTAACATATTCCTTTCCATCTTCTACTCACACTATTTCAAAGTGAGAGAGGCAACAACCTCAAGCTAAAGCCTTCAACTCCTTTCCATAAATTCTCCATATTCAGTATATTGTGTGGGTATTGTCTTCAGCAATGAAACTTTTCTGCACATTTGTGGAGAGCAGTTTACTCTTTTGGCCTTCAAGTAGGTTATTTGGGAATTTCCATGGGACCCACTTGAACAAAAATTCCACTGAATGTAACCAAGTCTGGGTACTGGAAGCTTCATTTCAGGACAAGTGATGCACAATTAGCTCTCTCTCTCTCTCTCTCTCTCTCTCTCTCTCTCTCTCTCTCTCAATTTGAGACTTCATTAGGACTGCCTTTATGTAATTTAGGTGTTCATACTTCATCTGTGCTCCTTAATTCTAGGTGTGCATTGGTACCTATGTGAGCAGTGTGCTTGTTGCAACCCTCTAAAAACTTACCATTTTCAGCCATCTCTGGCAGCATTCTCCCCTTCAACCTCATCTCCACTGATACCAGAATCACTTTCTTATATTCCCACCTGCTCTCAGTCCACCTGCAAAATCTATTCTATTTCTACCTCCTAGATAGATGAATTTTTCCCTCCTAGTCTGTCCTCTTTACCTAATTTCTCTGGGTTTACAGACATTGTAACTTGATTATAATTTACTTAATACAAATATTCACTTATAAGTAAATACATACCATACTTCTCTTCCTGGGTCTGGATTATCTCAGTCCAGACTTTTTTTTTCTTTCTATTTACATCCATTTGCCTACAAATTTTATAATGTCATTTTTTAAACAACTAATTAACACTCCATTGTGTAAATGTACATTTTATTCATTTATTCTTTGTTTAGGGGGACATAGATTTTTTTTTTTTTTTTGGAGATTCAGGTTTTTGTAGATAAAAACACAAAGAACATGGTAGAGCAGATGTCCTTGTGGTAGGATGAAGCATCCTTTGGGAATAGGACCAGGAGTGCTGTAGCTGGATTTTGAGGTGGATTGATACTGAAGCTTCTTAGGAAATATTGATTTCCATAGTGGCTATGCAAGATTCTAATATCATCAGCAATAAAAGAATGTTGCCCTTGCTACACATCATTGCCAGCATGAGCTATAACTTGTGTTATTGTGACAGGTGCAAAATGGAATTTCAAAATGGTTTTGATTAGCATTACTTTGATAGCTAAGGATGTGGAACTTTTTTTGAGAATTTCTTGACTATGTGATTTTCCTCTATTGAGAATTCTCTTTGTAAGTTTGTACATCATTTTTACTAGATTTGTGTAGGGATTTTATAGCTAGTTCATTAAGCCACAAACATGCACACACACACACACACACACACACACACACACACACACACACACACACGCTTAGTGTGCTACCAGATTTAGAATTGGTATTTCCCCATTCTGAAGGCTGCCTCTTTAGTGGATTAGCAGGGTCTTTTGTCTTACAGAAGATTTTCAATTTCATCACTTGCCATTTCTTAACTGTTGATCTCATCATCTATACTGTGTTCTGTTCAGAAAGTATTATGTTGTTGTTATCATATTAAGATTATTCCCCACTTCTTCTTTCTTCCAATTCTGTGTCTGGTTTAATACTGAGATAGCCGATCCACTTGGACTTGAATTTTATACATGGAAGTAAGTTGTATCTATTTGTATTCTTCACAGACACACAATTAGTTTAACTAGTACAATTTGTTTAGGGTAGTGTCTACTTTAACAAAATGTGGTATCCACAGAGGTTTGGATATATTTCTGCAATTTCAATTCAATTCCATTGATCAATGTGTCCATTTTTATACCAATTCTATCCTGTTATTATTAAAGCTCTGTAGTACAACTTGAAATTAGGAGAGATGAGACCCACAGAAGTTCTTTTTCTCTTCAGGATTATTTTATCTATACTGGTTTGGTTGTTGTTGTTTATTCATTTGTTTGTTTTTTCACAGGAAGCTGAGAATTATTTTTTGAAGATCTTTGAAAAATTGTATTTAAATTTTGATGGGGAATGCATTAAATCAGTAGATTGCATTTCATGGGTGACCATTTTTGCTGTGTTAATTATCTTGATTGTTGAGCATGGGAGATCTTTTTGATCCTCTGATACCTTCTGCAAGTTTTTTTTCCTCAAGGACTTGAATACATTATTATATAAGCCTTTTGCTTTCTGGGTTAGACTTACTCTATGGTGTTGTATACCAATTGAGATGGTTCAAAAAAGTATTGTTTTCCTGATTTTTTTTCTCAACATGATTGTCATTTGTATATAGGGACTAATCAACTACTTTGCTAAAAGTGTTTATCTAGAGTGGAGACTCTTCATTGAAATTTTATTTATTTACCTATTTATTTATTTATTTATTTATTTATTTATTTATTTATTTAGGATTTTCTTTATTTACATTTCAAATGCTATCCCGAAAGTTGCCCATACCCACCCCCTCCCCTGCTCCCTTACCCACCCACTCCTACTACTTGGCCCTGGCCTTCACCTGTGTTGGGTCATATAAAGTTTACAAGACCAAGGGGCCTCTCTTCCCAATGATGGCCAATTAGGCCATCTTCTGCAACATATGCAGATAGAGACTAGAGCCCAGGGGGTACTGGTTACTTCACATTGTTATTGCACCTACAGGGTTGCAGCCCCCTACAACATGTTGGGTACTTTCTCTAGCACCTCCATTGCGGGCCCTGTGTTCCATCCAATAGCTGACTGTGAGTATCCACTTGTATGTTTGCCAGGCACTGGCATAGCCTCACAAGAGGCGCAATATCAGGGTCCCTTCAGTAGAATCTTGCTGGCATGTGCATTAATATCTGGGTTTGGTGGCAGATGATGGGATGGATTCCCGGATGGGGTAGTCTATGGATAGTCCATCCTTTAA
>NC_034611.1:9036688-9044584 GCF_900095145.1 Mus pahari | reverse complement strand
CTAGCCACTGAGGGACCCTGGACACAATATGACTCTCTCACCTGCTCTGGCAGACAGAACCCTCACAGGTGGCAACCTTTCCTCTGGCGAGAAAGGTGCCCAAATTTCTGGAGCCCAAAACAGGGTCTGTCCCCGAAGTTTGGTTGCTTCTGTCTGTCCCGAAGCTGTGTAGCTTCTGTGATCCACACTCTTGCTAGCGCAGACTCTTACATTGAAATTTTAATAATCAATTATATACTATACTATCATATAATTTATAAATAACTATAATTTAATTTAATTTTCAATTTGTATTTACTGGATTTTCTTGACTTGTCTTATTACTATAGCTGTGAATTCAAGTATCATAGTGAATAGGTGTGTATAAAGTTGACAAAATTATTTTCTTCATGATTTTAGTGGAATTGCATTTAGTGGCTCTCCACTTAATTTAATGTTTGTTATTGGCTTGCTGTAAACTACCTTTATTAAATTTAGATATGTTCCTTGCATACCTAAATACCCCAAGGCATTTATCTTGAAGAGTTGTTCAGTTTCACCAAAGGACTTTTCAGAATTGAATGAGATCCTCGGCGGGCATGGTGGCACATGCCTTTAATCCCAGCACTTGGGAGGCAGAGGCAGGTGGATCTTCTCATGTTGTCTGAAATGTCTGAGATTATTGTATCTGGGCTTTTAGATTTAACATTTTCCTTGAATGTTATGTCCATTTCTTCTATCCTGTTGTCCGTGCATGTGGTTTTCAACTTTCATCACTTGTGTTATGTTGGTGACGCTTGCATCTCAAGCTCCTGTTCAAATTAGAATTCAGTTTATTTTATTAAGTCTATTTCCGTTTTCAAGTCTTGAAGAGTTTTATTTGTTTTCCTAACTGCTTGGTTGTGTTTCTGGATTCCTTTAAAGGATTTATACATTTCCTCACTAACTCTATAATCTTTGTACGTGGCAACTTAAAGTCTTATTCTTATATTTCATCTATGTTGGAATATTCAGGGCTGGCTGTGGTAGGGTTGGTGGTCATTAAGTAGAGACATTTTACCTTAATTGTTTTTGTTTGTTTGTTTTTTTGTACTATTGTGTTTTTAGGCTGGCTTTTAGAGAGCTGGTATTGAGATAATTAAAAATTATCTATTTCTGTTTTTTTTTTTCCTTTGAAACCACAGCTATTTTTCTACTACAGAGTTGGTAATAAGAATTAGAGAATCGGGACTCAGTGAACAAAAGGATGATGGAACTCTGTAGTCAGCCTGGTTATCTTATAGGATTGGTCTTCGGATTGACAGGAGGTATCTGCTTGAGTTGGGGGCTAATATTACTTTTTAAACACATGTGGCAGCCACATTATGAAATGTTAATGCTGAGAGTAGGAAAAATTGCCAGCCAGATGTTGGAAGTACAAGCCTTTATTCTCAAAATTCAGTAGGCAGAGGCAGAAGCAGGTAAATCTGTGAGCTCAAGGCCAGCCATGGGTAGACAAAGAAACCCTCTCACTGGTATGCATGTCAGGGACCAATTATGCTTCCATATACTCCATTTCCTCCTTTGGGATGTCAAGATGTCACTGTACACCAGGCTGGAAAGATGAAGTAGAGTCTAGAATGGATGGATCCTGCAGGATCCCAGTCCAGTGAGGGGTGGGGGACAGGGAAGCCTTCTCCAAGGATTTAGTGTTACAGCTTTTTAATACAATACTCAGTGAAATATCTCTCTTAGACTATCTTCAGTGAAAGAGGTAGTACACATACATATTACTTGGGGTGAACAAAGGTGATATAGGAACCTTGGAAAATGGAAAAGATTTCTCATGTTGACTAAATCACTGGCTAGTGTTCAAAGTACTATGAATGCTTCATTTTTATAGAGAGGAATTTTAGGAATCCCAGGTAATTGCTGGGTGGGTTCTTATGGCAAAAGGGAAAGTTGAACTTGTCGGTTTGCCTAGGAGTGACATTCCTCGAGTAGAAGATTATGTGCAAGTTTCTCCAGATCAGGAAGAGGTAGACTTGGTAAAAGAAGGAAACCTCAATTTTTCATCAAGCTCAAAGGAGCTCAAAGGAGCTATGTTGACATGGAATAATTTCTCATATGGGAGATATAGAGTCAGAAGTGTTAAGTATTGTCCTTACTTCATCTGTTCCACTGACCCTATGATCCCACACTATTATTAACATGAAATCACAAGCCAAATATTCTCAAATCATGAGAATATATAAAAAATTGAATTATAAGTACTTATCAAAATTGTAGTTTTTACCATATTCACAAGTTGTGAGTGATCAGGTCAAACATATTTAAAAGAGTTTTTTTTTTTTTAATAAACTATTATCTCATTCACAAGTTCACCTATATGTATGAAAAAGTAGTTCAGACATCTCGTGAATATTTTTATCACTGTAGCTTATGAAGCGAGCATGTTAGCTTTTACTGAAAATAAAACAGCTCTATGGCTAGACTCTTTCTAAAGGAGGAAATTTTAATTTAGTTTTATGTACCTAAAACAGGAACATGATAGAAATTAATGGACTCAGAGCAATTGCCAATCAGCCAGATACAGGTACTTTCATTGCAATAATAAAACAAAGAATGGATTACAGGTCTACTCAACATGAGGGTTAACAGATGTGGGACTTGTTACAGTTACAGAGTACTATAAGATTTTCTAGCTTTACTTATTTGTGTTTAATGATTTACAATTGCAAAAACACAAATTCATAGAAACAGGCTCAAAGGAAATATTCTTTTTTTTTCTCTGTCTTTTTTTTATAAGACATTTTCTTCATTTAAATTTCAAATGCTATCCCCTTTCCTAGCTTCCTCTCTGAAAATCCACTATACCCTTCCTCCTCCCCCTGCTCCCCAAACCACCCATTCCTGCTTCCTGGCCCTGGCATTCCGCTATATTGGGGCATATAATCTTTGCAAGACCAAGGGACTCTCTTCCTGTTGATGGCCAACAAGGCCATCCTCTGCTACATATGCAGCTAGAGACAAAAGGTCTGGGGGTACTGGTTAGTTCAAATTTTTGTTCCTCCTATAGAGTTGGAGACCCCTTCCATTCCTTGGGTACTTTCTCTGGCTCCTACATTGGAGACCCTGTGTTCTATCCAATAGATGACTGTTAGCATCCACTTCTGTATTTGCCAGGCACTGGCATAACTTCACAGGAGACATCTATAGACAGGGTCCTGTCAGCAAAATCTTGTTGGCATATGCAATAGTGTCTGGGTTTGGTGGATTTTTTATGGGATGGATCCCCAGGTGGGGCAGTCTCCTGATGGTCCTTCCTTCGGTCTCAGCTCTGAACTTTGTCTCTGTACCAAAAGCTTCTTTATCACACTATCCATTCACAACATATGTGAAAGAAATTTCTCAAAACAAGGTGTGTCTGGCTGTGAACCAAAAAAATTCCTGTAGGAGTCTGTCTACAGAGATTGATGGACTGACTGAAATTTCCATATTGTGGAAAAATTGGAACTTTGTAGGTTGAGAGACTAAATACTTTGTCGTGGGCTAGTTTTATCCTTCTGAAACAGTCATTCCTTGCCCCACACTCTATCTGAACTAACATTTGGCCTCATGATAATAAATAAAAGCCTCTTACAAGCTATTAACTTAGATGAATACTAGCTTCCACATCAGCTAAGAATGCCATCTCATAGCATCTTTGGCTTATAGAATTAAGTCTCTCCATCTCTTTGTACCCACCTTTTTGATGTAGCCACCAATGGCGTTTACATTTGGCTTGATTTATGACTTTTTTTTTTTTTTTTTGCTTACAACTATGAAAACCCTGTAAAACTGTTTCTACATCCAAAGATGGAGTTTTGGCTAACCTTAGTCTGTGTTCCTCGGCCAGTGATCACTCACAATAGATCTAGAATAAAGAATCTTTTATTCATTTTAAGAAGAGAATTGCAGTTTTAACATCAATATTTTGTTATATGATACAGAAATAATATGCCTCAGTCACTAGAGGCAAACAACAGAAAAAAACTTTTTTTTCTTAGAAAAAAACTGAGGAACTGTGTAGAGGGGCAGAAGAAAGGGAGCAACAACTGGAGTATAAATAAAATAAATTTTAAAATGCTGGGCATATATCCAAATATGATTCTGGAAGGTATGAGAATATTTTTAAAACTTACAAGTTTTTAATTTAAGAAAAATAAACAAGTAGATATTACCTGTTCAATGATGAGTATTTAGATGTAACTTAATATCCTAAAAAATAGAGTGTAGACCTAGTGTAAGTGTCATTAGGAAAGGCTATGGCAAGTAAGTTTTCTAGAGAGAGTTCACCATTTTGCTATAATGGATGAGCTCAAGGAGACAGAGTCCCCAGAGACTTTAATCCAGAATTGCTTTTCCTGCCAATATTACATAGGTTTATGATTGAGTATGGGCGATTTCTTGTAGAATCAGTATAAAGATATACTTTCATGTAGTATTGCTATGTAGATGGATTCATGATTTCTTAATTGCTGATAATGATTTTATAGATCTCCTAAATTGACACAAGCCATCTCAAACCCCTATAAAATAAAAGTTGAAAATAGAGCTATGTAAAATTTAATGTCTCACAGGCTAATTGCACTATGAAAACAGATTTATAATCGAGGAAGACATTCCTTCTAGGTTAGAAATGAGGCCACTATGTGGTAACTAAAGGTTATTAACTGACAATGGGCAATTTCTTGCAGGTCATGGACAAAAATTAAATAAGACTTCAAAATAATAAGACACAAAGAAGATAATATGTCTCTTGACAATACTGTGCTAATTTATGACATAAAAAACTATAGCTTTAATCTTATAGTGAACTTGTGGAGCCAGAAAACGATAATGAATGTTAAGTCATGTATTAGTTTTAATGGAAAGATATATAAGCAGTTCTTCTGTAACTCCTTAAGCCTTGTTGATCTATGACATAAAATATTACCTTTAACTTACTATGATCTTATTGAATGTAAAAGGGCTTAGAAAACCATATAATCCACTGTTCCTGAAAAGGTGTAAAAACTAAGAACAACAATAAAGTGTAAATGTAGCCCCTTTCTGCTTCATCTAGTATGCAAGGGTTTGTTTGTGCCTGAATTTCTTTCTGCTCTTCATTTCTTTTCTTTCTGTTTTCCTTTCCTTTCCTTTCCTTTCCTTTCCTTTCCTTTCCTTTCCTTTCCTTTCCTTTCCTTTCCTTTCCTTTCCTTTCCTTTCCTTTCCNTTCCTTTCCTTTCCTTTCCTTTCCTTTCCTTTCCTTTCCTTTCCTTTCCTTTCCTTTCCTTTCCTTTCCTTTCCTTTCCTTTCCTTTCCTTTCCCTTCCTTTTCTTTCCTTTCCTTTCCTTTCCTTTTCTTTTCTTTTCTTTTCTCTCTGGTTTACAAAGAATTAATTGACTCCAAGCTTCTTGTTTGGCCAGCAAGAGGTCTATGAGTCAAAGAGAAAACCACCCATATAATCTAGTTGTATTTCTTAATTCCCTGATGCTATCAGTAGGAGGTAATTGCCAGAAACCATCAGCATTTGGCCCTTAACTAGCAAGAGAAAGTTAAATTGCCAGAAGTAATCAACTTTTCGCCCCCCTGTCAACACCACACTTGCAGCCTTCTCTGGGTATCTAAATGTCATGGTGGGAGCTTTGCAGCTACATCTTCGGATAAAGTTAGAAGAGAAAACTTGAAATGATGACCAATACAGACATGATTTACTACAAAATGATGAGCAGATAGAAGCTCCCAATAAAAAGGGATATACAACTTCCAATTCATCAAGTTTTTCTTTTGCTTTAGAATACTTTTAAACTATTCTCTTACAATTTCATATATGTACACAGTGTATCATTATCAAGCCCACCCTACTCCTAATTCCCTACCCCTAGACAACCTCCAACACATGCTTCCTATCTTCCTGCCTTCCTTTTAAAATTGGCTATTCATTCTAGTTAGTGTTGCCTGCTGGAATGTTGACTGTCCTTGTTGACTTTTTGAAAGTCTTGTTCAAATTAGTCACAGAAGTGAGTGCAAAATCCTGTTATATCCAAAAGACAGTATTTCACAGCACTCACTCTTTCCTTGTGCCCTGGAGGAGGGGAACAAATCAGTAGTTTTTCATAAATTATGTGCCACTTGCTTTTGGCACATAAGTTATGAACCTCTGCATTGACTGCTTCTCACTGCAAATGAGATTTCTATGGCCAAAACACTAACCTATGGGGATAAACCTAAATATCAAGAACTCAATTTGATGACATGTCTACTTAGAAAAATAATATTAGTATTAGTTTTCCCCCTAAGGCTTTCTTAGCTTTTAGCTTTTAGCTTTTAACCAGTTTTACAGTACTAGGCATGGGTTTCCTCTTGTGATGAAGATATCAGACCCAATTAGAAAGCAATTGGGTAAACCTCATAGCATTCATTAAACTAGAGGCCCAGTAGGTACATCCTGCCTAGTAGGTAAATATTGTATCATTCAAGTTCTAGTAATGATATAGAGTCTAAGTAACTGATTTTTTTTTCATGCCAGTGATTTACATGGCACATTGAGGGATCTTTTGATCCAAAGGGGGAAGCCCAGCAGTCATTTTATAGATTTTTTCCAATGATACAGTCTATTCAGCAACACATAAGAAATTACTGAGGTACAAGTTTTAACTGCCATGAGTTTGTAAATCTCTCTCAGTTCGTAAAAATCCTATCACAGGATTTCAGTGCATGCCTTTAATCCCAGCACTTGGCAGGCAGAGGCAGGTGGATTTCTGAGTTCGAGGCCAGCCTGGTCTACAAAGTGAGCTCCAGGACAGCCAGAGCTAAAAAAAGAAACCCTGTCTCAAAAAAAAAAAAAAAAAAAAAAAAAAAAAAAAAAAAAAAAAAAAAAAAAACCCTTCTAAAAAAAAAAAAAAAAAAAAAAAAGAAAAGAAAAAAAAGAAAGAGAAAAGCATCTTAACCATTCAACACAAAAAATTACAGCAGTATCAAAACCAACATACCAACATGCTAGGTAGCTCTCAGGAGGACTGAAAGTAGTAATGGGTTCTGTTATCCATTGACTTTAAAAGGAATGGCCTCTGATCCTTTTCACATCTTTATTATTTATTTTTTGAACATTTTCTTTTTTTATTGGATATTTTCTCTACTTACATTTTAAATGTTATCCCTTTTCCTGGTTTCCCAACCTGGAAACCTCCTATCCCTTCTCTCCTCCCCCAACTTCTATGAGGATGTTCCCCCAACCAAACACTCATAACTCCCTGCCCTGACATTCCTCTAAACTGGAGCACTGACGCTTCACAGGACCAAGGCCTTCTCCCATTGAAGGCCTGCAAGGCTATCCTCTACTACATATGCAGCTGGAGCCATGGGTTCCTCCATGTGCACTCTCTGCTTGATGGTTTACTCCCTGGGAGCTCTGGAGGATCTGGTTGCTTGGTATTGTGGTTTTTCCTATGGGGCTGCAAACCCCTTCAGGTCCCTCAATCTTTTCTCTAACTCCTCCATCAGAGACCTCCTGCTTAGTGCCATGGCTCACTGTGAACATTACCTCTGTACTTGTCAGGCTCTGGCAGAGCCTCTCAGCAGACAACTATATCAGGCTCCTGTCAGCAAGCTTTCTTGGCATCCACGATAGTGTTTGGGTTTGGATCCGATGGGCAGTCTATGGATAGACTTTCCTTTAGTCTCTACTCCACATTGTGTCTCCATATTTCTTCCCGTGAGTAATTTGTTCCCCCTTCTAAGAAGGACCGAAGCATCCACACTTTGGTCTTCCTTCTTCTTGAGCTTCATGTAGTCTGCGTTTTGTATATTGTGTCTGTGGGTTGTTGTATTAGTCAGGGTTCTCTAGAGTCACAGAACTTGCAGATAGTCTCTATATAGTAAAGGAATTTATTGATGACTTACAGTCTGCAGTCC
>NC_034611.1:9017642-9036538 GCF_900095145.1 Mus pahari | reverse complement strand
TGACCTTGGACTTGGAGATCTCCCTGTCTTCTCAAGATATCCATACCAAGATCCAGATCAGAAACTTCTATCTCCCAGTCTCCAGATTAGGTCCACTGGTGAGCCTTCCAATTCTGGATTGTAGTTCATTTCAAATATAGTCAAGTTGACAACCAGGAATAGCCACTACAGTTGTATTTTGGGGATTAAGAGATTTGGGGCTAATATCCACTTATCAGTGAGTGTATGCCATGAGTGTTCTTTAGTGACTGTGTTACCTCATTGAGGATGATATTTTCTAGTTCCATCCACATGCCTAAGAATTTCATGAAGTTATTGTTTTTAATAGCTGAATAGTATTCCGTTGTGTAAATGTATCATATTTTCAGTATCCATTCCTCTTTTGGTGGACATCTGGGTTCTTTCCAGCTTCTGACAATTTTAAATAAAGCTGCAATGAACATAGTGGAGCATGTGTCCTTATTGCATGTTGGAGAATCTTCTGCGTATATGCCCAGGAGTGGTATTGCTGGTCCCTCAGTTAATACTATGCCCAATTTTCTGAGGAACCACCAAACTGATTTCCAGAGTGTTTGTACCAGTTTGCAATCCCACCAACAATGGAGAAGTGTTCTTCTTTCTCCATATCTTCACTAGCATCTGCTGTCACCTTAGCTTTGATCTTAGCCATTCTGACTGGTTTGAGATGGAATCTCATGGTCGTTTGATTTGCATATCTCTGATGACTAAACATGTTGAACATTTCTGTAGGTGCTTTTCAGCATCAGTTGAGAATTAATTGTTTTGCATGTACCCCATTTTTAAGTAGGGTTATTTGAATCTCTGGAGTCTAACTTCGTGAGTTCTTTTTATATATTAGATATTAGCCCTTTATCTGTTGTAGGGTTGGAAAAGATCTTTTCCAAATCTGTAGGTTGCCATTTTGTCCTATTGACCATGTCCTTTGCCTTACAGAATCTTTGCAATGTTTATGAGGTCTCATTTGTCTATTGTTGATCTTAAAGTATAAGTCATTGGTGTTCTTTATGAGAAATATTCCCCTGTGCTGTGTGTTCAAGGCTCTTCCCCACTTTCTCTTCTAATAGTTTCAGTGTATCTGGTTTTATATAAAGGTCAATGATACACTTGGACTTCTGCTTTGTACAAGGAGTTAAGAAAGGATTGTTGTGCATTCTTCTACATGCTGACCTCCAGTTGAACCAGCACCATTTGTTGAAAATGCTGTCTTTTTCCCACTGGATCATTTTAGCTCCTTTGTCAAAGATCCGGTGACCATAGGTATATGGGTTCAATGCCTGTTTCTGTACCAACACCATACAGTTTTATAGCTATAGCTCTGTAACACAGCTTGAGGTCAGGGATGGTGATTCCCCAAGAAGTTCTTTTATTATTGAAAAAATTTCGGCTATCCTGGGTTTTTTGTTATTCCAAATGTATTTGCAAATTGCTCTTTCTAAATCTATGAAGAATTGAGTTGTAATTTTGGATGCATTGGATTGCATTGAATTTATAGATTGCCTTTGCAAGATAGCCATTTTTAGTCTATTAATTCTGCCAACCCATGAGCATGGGAGATTTTTTTTCTAACGTCTGAGAGCTTTTCTTAGTTTCTTTCTTCAGAGACTTGAAGTTCTTGTCACAGAGATCTTTCACTTGTTTAGTTAGAATCACAGCAAGGTATTTTATATTATTTGTGACTATTGTGAAGGGTGTCGTTTCCCTAATTTCTTTCTCAGCCTCTTTATTTGAGGATAGGAAGGCTACTGATTTGTTTGAGTAGATTTTATATCCAACCGCTTTGCTGAAGTTATTTATCAGGTTTAGGAGTTCTCAGGTGTAATTTTGGGGATCACTTAAATATACTATCAGATCATTTGCAAATAGTTATATTTTTGACTTTGTTACCAATTTGTATCCCTTTGACTTCCTTTTGTTGTCTAATTGCTCTGGCTAAGACTTCAAGTACTATACTGAATAGGTAGGGAGACATTGGGCAACTTCTAGTCCCTGATTTTAGTAGCATTGTTTCAAGTTTCCCTCCATTTACTTTAATGTTGGCTACTGGTTTGCTGTATATTGCATTTACTATGTTTAGGTATGGGCATTGAATTCCTGATCTTCCTAAGACTTATATCATGAAGGGATAATGAATTTTGTCATGTGCTTTTTCAACATCTAAGGAGATGATCATGTGGGGTTTTTTTCTTTGCGTTTGTTTATATAGTAGATTACTTCAATAGATTTCTGTATATGGAACCATCCCTGCATCCCTGGGATGAAGCCTTCTTGATCATGATGGATGATCATTTTGATGTGTCCTTGGATTCAGTTTGTGAGAATTTTATTGAGTATTTTGTCATCAATATTCATAAGGGAAATTGGTCTGAAGTTATCTTTCTTTATTGGGCTTTTATGTTGTTCAGGTATAAAAGTAATTGTGGCTTCAGAGAACAAATTGGATGGTATTCCTTCTGGCTCTATTTTGTGGAATAGTTTGAAGAATTCTCCACTAAACCCATCTTGTCCTGTCCATTTTTTTAGTTTGGAGATTTAATGACTGCTGCTATTTCTTTAGGGACTATGGGACTGTTTAGATGGTTTATAGGATCCTGATTTAACTTTGATACCTGGTAACTATCTAGCAAATTATCCATTTATCCCAATTTAACAATTTTGTTGAGTAAGGCTTTTATAGTAGGATCTGATATTTTTCTTTAATATCCTCAGTTTCTGTTGTTATATTTCCCTTTTCATTTCTGTTTTTAGTTTGGTAACTCTGTCTGTGCCCTCTGGTAAGTCTGGCTAAGGGTTTATCTATCTTGTTGATTTTCTCAAAGAACCAGCTCCTGATTTTGTTGCTTCTTTGTATAGTTCTTTTTGTTTCTCTTTGGATGATTTCAGCCCTGAGTTTGATTATTTCCTGCCACCCACTCCTCCTTTCCACATTATACAGAGGTGTAATTCAGAGTGTCTTTCCTCTGAGGGCTTTGACTTGGAGATTTCTTTCATCATTTTGTGTTCAATCCCTTCCCTTTACTTGTCAGACTTTTCATGGAGCACATGGGTTATGTATTAAGAAGGAATTGATACATGAAATAGAAAATGTTAAAGCCAGTGGAATGTATTCAGAGTAAATGCTAAAATTTGTGAAGCAATAAAATTATTTCTAATGGAACCATTATGAGGCATGTGATAAATGTTGAGCATTTCCCCTTGTTAATTGTTAAATTAATGAGATAAAATATGCAAAATATTAATAGCTTCTTGTTTAGCTCCCTGAAATGATCGCTTTTATGAGCTTTGAGTATGAGCTGTTGTAAATATGAGCTAAAAGGCTGTCCTAGTCAACCATAGTCTGGTCAGTTTATTGTACTCAGACTCCAAATGCAGGCATTGAACCTTTGTTGGAAAGAGATAAACTTTTAGTTAATTGCAGTGCTTGAACTTCTGATCTGGTTTACAAAGCAAAATACCAGATAAATAGTTTTATTAGACATTACCTATTATAATCTTCCACTCATATAAACAAATATGAATGTTCAGTAAATATTCAGTCTCTAAGTACAGAACCTTGTTCTTATAGAAAACTGTATCATGCCATGTCCAAAGTATTAGTCAATGACAATTATGAATTTGAGTGATCATGTCCTTATGAATCATTATAGGAATGTATACTCTGTGGGTTTTTTTGGAAATCAGCTAAGCATACACAGAATTGACACTCAGTGGCCTAATTTCTGCTGTTTTACTGTAAAGCAGGTAGAAAAGGAAACAATTTTTTGTTTCAAACAAAATATGACTAGAGTCACTCATCAGATTTGATAATCATTGTCTCCCCCAACACACACACACACACACACACACACACACACACACACACACACACACACACACAGCAGTCCCTAAATAAGCAAGGCTAATGAATATGCAATGCATGTGTATATCTCCAACTCCAGGGTTTCAGCTCAGACCAGCTCCAGCCTTGGTCATGAGAGTTTAAGAGCCTTCATTTGGAGGGTCACTAGCAATGGTCTAAATACATGTACATGTGTTTCATAATCTGCCCCATAAATAAACCTTAGAACCCTACAAAGACATAAGATAATAATAAAAAAGGCTGTTGCCTTATAAAATATTCTCAATATCCTTTTATTATGTCAAAACTCTTAGGATAGAAAATTTAAGATATGCCACAGACGTCACGGTAATCTTTTAAGTTTGATGAGTGAGGAGAGTCTTTTCCCATGGCATTGTAAAATCAGTTTTGTATGGGAGACAGAAAATTGCAAGTACTGTAATATAAAACCCTGTAATTTTCTATCAAGCCTTTCAAAGCTTCACATCATAGTTCATTTTTTAGTTATTTGGTATGTCTTCCAGAGAATATTTTGTGCTGAGTCTAGGAAAAAATTGGGAAGATGACATAATTTGAAAAGAAATTTAAACTTTTTTTCCTACAAAACATGATTCCTTGCAAAACTTAATTCCAAACTATTTGATCTATTAAAATGTTGGAATTTTTTCATTTTTCATCACATTTAAAACAATTAATCTTCTTTTCTGTTACTGTCCACCCTCCTGGCAGAAAACCAGAAACCTTAAGGTTTAGTGAGAGATCTTGTCTCACTGGATAAAGTAGAGTGTGATAAGAACATCTGCCATCCTCCTCTAGTCTCTGAAGGTCTGTGCAATAAGTAACCACATATGCATGTGTACAAATATATATAACACACTCATACATTTTCCCTTTCTCCCTCTCTCCCTCTCCCAATCTCTCTCTCATTAATTCTGTCACATACAGATGAAAATTGAAATAGTTGAAAAGTGAATATAACAAGAACAAAACTGACTTTGTAAGAGAGGAAGTTGAAGGTTCCAGGATTTTTGTCCAGTTTGAATCAGCACAGGAGCTTTCAAAATGAATTCAAGAGATAAGATTACCACTTCCACTCCACATGGGTGTAAATTAATTAATATGACGTCACTCTGATGCATAAAGAACTGGACAGTTAACCAGACATGTAGATAGCAAATATTTCTATAATATTGTTCTTATATATTAATATAAATAGGAAATCTTTTTAATAAATTAGGCAGATTTCACATGGAAGAAAAATTGAGCTGGGCAAAGCTATACATCTTTCATTCCAAGACTCAAAGAAAAGGCAGAAGTTTGAGTTCAGCCTGGGTAACAAAGAAACCTCTTATCTAAAAAATAAATATCAACTGATAAACAGATGATATTTTAACATAAAATTTCTATTTCCCAAATCATAAATCTAAGCATGCTTGGCTAATCTTAAAACACTCCAGTTGCAGATTGTAAGTTTCCACAAATACATCCAGTTTATTTATATATTTGTATTGTATATGCTTAAATTGATATTGCATATACCTTCTGAATCTTTCTTGTACCCTGCTCTGCTCTTTTCCCAGGTGACAACTGCTACTTTCAGCTTTGCCTCAGATGTTTTTCTTTATAATGGGTGAGGGGGACATTTCCAGCATAATTAGAATTGAAAGAGACTATAGCTAAAATCTGCTTTAACTTGTTCCCTGCCATCATACCCAGCGAGTCAATAAGTGCCCTAATAAATAAGTTCTGTTGTAGTGAGGAAGCAGCAGTCAATTGAGATACCCTTTCAGGAGCTGACCAAACTGCATCCCACAGGTCTAGGGATTTATTCTTTCAGTTCTCCATGGGACACAGTTGCAGTGATCATTTTTATTTTCGGCTTGCCTTCAAGGTTCAAAGGACAACTGCTTGATTGTCTTCTCAGGGTTCTATTAACACAATTGATTTTTTAGAACTTTTAGGGAACATTCATTCCATTCACACATGTCCTGTGCAACACTGCAGGTAGTTTTACAGTTTGTTGACCTGCTTCACCTTCCCACAGCAACACCATCTTAAACACATAGACACCACAAATTGGAACACCAGGGAGGTGGAGTCAGGCAGGTTGGGGACAAATAAATTTCTCTTATTTAAACAAGTAGATTTGGATTGTTTTATTACCTCATTATTCACAAATGTTTGTCAATTAAAAGAGGAAAGAAAGATGAATAACAAGGTGGCAAAGAAATAAAGGGAATGAAAAGATTTGAAAATGAAAAGTTACTCAATCTTTCTAATAATTTTAAAATATTATTTCAAAGACAGACTGATTGTAGTTTAGCATTACGTATTATTAACCTTGATTCATTTGACTCCCTTAAAAATGATAAATTGTCACCATTTTCATGTACTGACTTTCCAAAAAACCTATTTATCAGTACTTACTAGATCTGAGAAACACTGAACTAATATATAAAAGAACATAACAGTAAAAAAAAAAAAAACAGAAAAATCAGTGAGTAAGAAAACATTTACTTCATTTGAGCCAATTTAAAAATCTGTGAAACTGAAATTCTTTTCTGTCAGTAATTGAATGTAATTATCATATCAATAATTGTTAATGAAGGTAGATATGTACAGTTGATTGCTGGGCAATTAAGGTCTTCGCTTTTGCTGAGACTATAAATTATTTCAAAGATTAAGACTTTCTAAAAATTTTAAAATATAGTTTGTATCACAATGAAAACATTTTTAGAGTATATTGTTCTTGATAGAGAATATGTAATAATTGAAATATATAGTGTTATTTTTTGAAAAGTTCTACTAAGATTTTAATGGATTGGCTGGGCCACCTACATTCCTTTGACTTACTACTTGTTGTCTGATGTGTTAAACTCTGTGGATGGAGGTAAAAAATGCTATTGATTATAAACTATCTATAGAGCATGTTTAGAAGCACAAAACAGATCTTTATAAAATATTATGTTATCATGAAATTTCAATCTCCTAGATACACCATTTAATTCAATAATTGCCTTAAAATGTCAGCTTCCACATGTTCCAAGCTTTATAGTCCCATAACTAGGGTAGGGCAGGGGGATGAAAAGTTGAAGCCATCTTGACTCATATATTATCATTCTGTCTCAAATAAATGAATTAATGGGGACAAGAATTAACCATGCTGTGGTAGTTTGAACATCTTTCGTCCAGGGAGTGGTACTACTTTGAGGTGTGGTCTTTCTGAAGTTCTTGTGGCCTTGTGGGAGGAAGTATGTTACCATGGGGATGGGCAAGGAGACACTCCTCCTAACCACTTGGGTATGAGTCTTCTCCTAGTTGCCTTCGGTTGAAGATGTAGAAATCTCAGCTCCTCCTGTACCATGCCTGCCTGGAGTCTGCTGTGTTCCTGCTTTGATGATATTGGACTGAACCTCTGAACCTGTAAGCCAGCCCCAATTAAATGTTGTCCTTATAAGAGTTGCCTTGTTCATGATGTCTATTCACAGTAGTAAAATCCTAAGACATATGTTATCTTTAATGTATAAAAATATAATTTCACAAATTTTAGTCAAAATATATTTATCCATCAAAATTATATATCATACAAACTGGAGTTTTAATTAAATTATTTATTGAATAAGACAAAAGTAATTGAGATATCTAATGAACAAAGATATATAAATTTTGTTACTGAAAAAAATTTTATTTGATTAAATGATTTGATAAAATAATTCTGATTTGAGATATTTTAGAAGATAACTCAGGATAATAGAATAAAAAACAAAATTTAATTGAATTACCAAGTTATTACAAATTTCCATTTGAAGAAATGACCTTACCCATAAAAGAGCAGGCATCTATAGTGTTCATATGAGGACATGTTTTTTTTTCATAGAAGGGTAGACATATGTATTTTGCATGTTAGTCCTTCTTTTTGCTTATTATTATTTCCTAATAATGTGTCCAGATCTTCATACAGGGAGGATGTGAACAAAGGTGAAGAGAGAGAGGTTTTGCCACAGAACCTGTCCAGAGTAGTCATACACTACTATCATGTTCAGTGGTTTAAAATAAGTGATAATTCACACAATACCTGAGTAGGTTAAGTCCAGATAAAAACTCAGTATGGGGAAGGTCAAAAGGATAAATTGTGAACATTTGAACTTGTGCCCAAGTGAAGGTAATTCTAGTGAACAACTTTTTTGTTGTTGTTTGTTTGTATTTGTTCTTTTTGTTTTTATTTTTGGTTCATTTATACAAGATATTTCTTAACTGTCCTCCATAAAAAGAACAGATAATATTATTTCTCTTCATTGCTGTTTTGTAGCACATCTGCAAGGGAAGTAGTACCATCATTACATCTCTCTTTGTCAGGCACTGAGATAAAAGGCAAAGCCCACCGTCACCAGGTTCAGAAGCTGGCATTACGTGAAACATGCTTCCATAAATACAGATATATTCTTTCCCATTTTGGATTTACAAAATCTCACTTTCACCATCAAGGAGACATCTTCCTTATAATCAGGAGAGTTATAAATAAAAGCTTGGTTATAATTAGTTCTTTTATTGTGGTCATTCTCTCTATAATTATCTCAATTTGTTTTGCCACAGAAACATTACTTTACCAATTTCCTGCAAATTTGGCTAAAAAAATATTTCACTCTAAGTTCCACTCTTTGAATAGTTAATATTAAATTTAGTGGTAATCTTTCCACAAATGACCCACAAATGTCTTACCAAGAAATGACAATGCATGATTTTTTTTCTCAGCATTGATGATCTACACTCTAGCCTTTGACCTTGCCCCACAACTGGCTCACTAAAACACTGACTTTATTTTATCTTATCTTATTTTTATTTATTTATTACTCTTTCATACAATACATCCCAACCACAGCCTCTCCTACTTCCTCCAAGCCCCCACGACCTTCCATCCCCTCTAGATCCATTGCTCTTCTGTTTCATTTTAGTAACGAGGTAGAGGTAGCCTCCCAAGTGGTGTCAACCAAAACCCCATGAACAGCGTGTGTGCAAGATGCTTTTTGCAGACCCATGCAGGCTCCATGGTTGCTGCTTCAGCCCCTGTGAGCCCCGTTTAGTTGATTTAGTATAGGTTGTGTTCTCCTGGGGTCATGACATCTTGAGCTTCTACAATCCTTCCTCCTTCTCTTATGTAGAATTTACTCAGCTCTGCCTAACTGCTTTCTATAGGTCTCTGTATCCACTTCCCTCAGCTTCTGGAAGAAGCCTTTCTGCACTAGGCACAGATATTACTCGTATAGCAGAACATCATTAGAAATCATTTCTCTGACTTTTTTTTTTCAGTCATGTTTGATTCTACCCCAGGTCTCTGAGTCTTCTGGCTTCTGGCTTCTGGCCATCTTGGCAATGTTGGGCAAGTGGTCCCTCCCATAATGTGGGCCTGAGTTTATACCAGCCATTTGCTGGCCATTCCTATAAGCTCTGAGCCACCACTATTCCAGTGCATATTAAAAGTAGGGCATGGTCATAGATTTTGTGGATGGGTTGGTTTCTCAGTTCTACTACTGGGAGCCTAGCCTGGTTGCAGAAAAGAACTGTTCCAGGCTCCATATTCTCTACTACTAGGAATCCTAGCAAACAGCTATTTATTTTGGAAAGGGGAAGAAAGAAAACTAAAGTTTTAATATTAAAAGACAAATCACAATGAAAATTATCAGTTGCCTCAATTTGTCCTTTAGTGGCAAAGGAGAAAAAAATGTGTTATGTGAAAAGGTTTTAATTTTTATTTATTTTTACTCTTTTTTTAATTCCAACTATTGCTACCCCTCACAGAGTCCTTCTCCTTCCCCTACGCCCTTTTCCTCTGAGAAAGTGCCCTCCCACAGGTACACTCAACCCTAACCCATCAATTCTATGCCAGATTAGTCCTGCCCTCTCCCACTGAGACCAGGCAAGGATGCCATGAGGACTTAGCTCCATGTCTGTTACCTATATGCCAGGGGTCTCATTCCAGGCCATGTATGTTCTTTGGTTGGTTGGTGACTCAGTTTCTGAGAGCTCCCAGGGTTAGTTCACTCTGTTCGTCTTCCTGTGGGATTCCCATCCCTTTCAGGGCCTTCAACCCTTCCCGCAGTTCTACTGTAAGAAGAGTTGCTGACCTCAGTCCAATGTTTAGCTGTGGGTTTTGCATCTGTTTCATTCAGCTCCTGGGTAGAGATTCTCAGAGGACAGTTATGCTAGGCTCCTATCTGCAAGCATAACAGAGTATCATTAATACTGTCAGGGATTGATTCTTGCCCATGGGACAGGTTTCAAGTTGTGGTGGTTATTGCTTAGTCATTCCTTTAGTCTCTACTCCATCTTGGACTGCACTTCTTTTAGACAGGACAAATTTTGGATTGAAAGTTTTGTGGGTAGGTTTATGTTATTATCCATTCACAGGGATTCCTGTCTAGATACAGGAGGTGTGACAAGTTTTTACAAAGACAATCAAGGGAGGTGTAGAGTCTGGACATGCTAAAATCTGAACTGGGATCTATGTGGACGTTTATATTCTCTAAGATGAAATTTAGAAGTACTGCTAAATTTTAAGAAAGTCCGTAACATAGTTGGAGGCAGAAAATGCCCTCTACAGGTCACAGAGCCACAAATTACTATCTTACCTCCCATCACATGATGCCACTGAACAGACTGGCCTTTTAGAAGCCACATAGATTCTCACAGTTATATGTTCTTTACCCATTATGTTTTGGGGGGCCTCTATAGAACATTTCTAGAGGATTTCTTCTCATTCTAATGTGACTACTAAACCACAACATTGGTATTTGCTCTGATCACACTGTCCACAGGATCCTTCAGACAAGACTTCTGAAGGATGTAAGCAGCACACAGAGTGGCCTGGTACCCACCTAGGCAGACTCACTTCCCTACACACTGCCAAATTTCATTTGATGAAAAGTTCCCTATTAGTAACTGATGTGATCTCATGTGTATTATCTAGCTCTTTCAAAGTTTCTTTCCAGTTCCCTAGATATAAAAGAGCTTATATAGGCTTATCATAAAATACTGCAAAAATATCTACAGTGATTTGGAATGCAGCATATGTTAAGTTAAAATTATTAAGGTTGCTATAGAAAACTGAGGAAGGAAAGCGACCACATTCCAACAAACACAAAAGATAGAATAGATAAAAAATATTGTATCACTGGATTCAGAGGAGTTGCCTCTGTAACTCTGGGCTATAGATGTTCTTGCAGTATTTTGGGGCTATTGAGCATCATTTTTTTTTTAATCTATTTTGTCACTGGTGGGCTTAAGTTTCTATCAGCCCCAGAGGGTTCAAAAGACCAGATTCTGTTTCTGTGATCAGGATGTTTATAAAAGCAGATAAAGGCTTCAGAGGATAGAGATTTTTTTTTGAAAAGCAAAATTACTGGAAGGTAATTTTCCAGAAAACTGAGAAAGTAATTCTTCCAGAAGGCCTTTGCATTCTGCTTCTTCCTTTATTTTTGTTTAGACCTTATTCCTGCTTCAAAGCAGGTCAAAGTATTAATAATGGCTGATGGTGAAAAGTTGAAAAAGACAAAAAGAGCTCTACTGATGGAAGGTAGTAGATTCCCACCTCCTTTGCTCCCAAGTAATATTCTGCCTCCTCTATCAGCTCCGCTCTTTACCCTGATACAAGCTGCTTCTAAATAGAGCCTTTCTCTGTACTGGGCAGCTTAGGATAAAGTTGCTTATTGTGGCTCATTGTGTTTGTTAGAATTTTTGAGGATACAGCACCATGACCAAGGCAACTTTAAAAAGGAAGGGGTTATTTTTGTATAGTCCCAGATGTTATTTTGTATAGTGAGGAATAGAAAAGCAAGAAGCAAACACTGTGGCTGGAGCTAAAGCTGATGCTCACTTTTTGAACAATAAACACAGCATACAAAGAACAATTTTTATGTCATAAAATTTTGAAACCTCAAAGCCCTTCCCCAGTTACATATTTCCTTCAGGAAGGCCACAATTCCTAAATCTACCCAAACAGTACCATCAAATGGGGATCTAGTGATTAAATGCCCAGAACTATGGCGAATATTTATCCCCACACTAGTTTACTGATCACTGATATATTGTCAATTTATTAATGTTTTGTAATACATTTCCAATGTCTTAAAATACTTAAATTGGTAATTAAATAACAAATGTTTACTATTTATTACTCATTTTCAATATAATAGCAACTTAAATTTACCTTTATAATTTCACAAGGAAATCCTTATAAAATAGTACACAAAAAAACCCCGATAGACCAGGGTGTAACTTTGGGTTTAAGTGATGATATACCACACGGACAGATGTCAGACCAGAACAGAGTCTCTGCACCTCCATCCCACAGTGGGACAGCACTGTAGTTTAGCAGTGACTGCTCTATGGCAGTCTTCTCTGCTTTTTTTGAGCCATAATCCTCATGAAATTCATGAAGCAGGTCAAAACAACAGCATCAGTAACCAACATTCCAAGAGAGGCTGTGCTTATCACACATCAAGATTCTCAAAGAGAAGAGAAAACTTGACATATGTCCATTGGTTGATATAAGTAAAGTATACACAAAACAATGCCTACCTAATTTGTAGGAATGGAATGAGTGGACCTTTCTGGAGGGTCTTGCAAACAGGAACTGAGAATATTGGCAAGTCTGCTTTAGTCTTTTTTACATGACCACATATTAGAGAAATAGGAAAAGAAATATCTGCATGGAAATAAGACAATTATCAAACAATTCAGACTAGAGTGCAGAGTACTTTCCTTCCTTTTTCCATATCTTAAGTCTAGCATTATTTATTCAATGAATAGTTTTCCTAATCTCACACAGGTGTTCAAGTACACATTCCCATGGATTTTGGTAAAAGTACTAAACATTCTAGTTTTGTTTATGTTTTAGCTATATATAAGAAACTAATTAAACTGCTTTCTCACTTGATGTACCTATTGACATCAATGGCTAATATATCATTTTTTCAGATATATAATATGATACCAAATGCAGGCCCAAAATGACATGTGAAGTGAAAGACTTAGATAGGTAACAATGACATCCTTCTTCTGTTTGTTTTAGATATAACAACATATTGCATGTGTGCCAGTGAAATCAACTAACTACAATTTCATAAAATATGTATGGACATACCTTGCAAGGCAACTTGTGAAGAAACTCTCCAGTGGTGGTGCGTATAAAATCAGAGAGGAAATAGGCAACGGAAGATATCTCTTCTACTAATTGTATTGGACTTTAGTGTGATTACCTTACAGCAACAAAAATTCTGGTGATCTAATTTTGTTTGATAAGGCAAATACAGGAAAAATAGAATTGTCATTGGAACAATGTGAAATACAAAGTCATTTTCTTTGGAGGTAGTGTTAAACCAGCTAGGAATGAGTGTGCTGCTGTGCTTAGTTACTCTCTACCAGTATTCTGGAATCAAACATACATTATCAGCATGCTTAAAATGATTTCTCTGAAGTAGTGTGCACTAAGAAAATTTAGAAGTAAGGGATATTACTTTTAGGTCATCTGGTGTTTTGTTTCTCACCTCTTACGGAGTAACTAAACTCAAGCTACATAGTTGGAGCAGCAAAAACTAAGTTAATTCTACCAAAAAGAGAATATTTTCCTTAACAGTAATAATTCTGAGAACTTCACATCACTGTTTTCTGAAATAGTAAACAAGTACCCTTGAATCATAGAGAACACTATAGCAGGTAACCATACTGAAGCCAACACCTGGATTGTGGCTTCCTGCTTCCAGCAGGCTCCTCTGTTTCAATATTGTTAGACAGATTAATTAGATTCACACACTGGTCTCTTTCCCTAGGTTCAGCTTTTATGTGAAGGATTTTATAGACTATCCCATTTTCTGTGTTCCAGATATAAAGCTTTAAAGCAAATATGTAAATCTCTAGTTCCTTCCCCTTTGTGAAGGGAGACAGTCACATAAAACAAGTGAGTTTTACTAGTGAGCAGTAGCTTCTAAGACAGATATATCTATTAGGTTCAAGAAGAAAACAAATGAGTAAGTATTAAAATGTGTATTCCCGTATATCAAACTGTGCATGGTTTATGTAAGAAAAACAGGGGATATTTCAAAACAAAAACTCTATGTAACAGCTCCACATCAGTAGCATATTTGTTACTTTAACGGTGTTTGCAGAAGCAGTTGATTTTAAAACAACTTCAGGTAGGCAGTTGGAGCTCAATAGGAAAAAAAATGTGTTTTCTTTGGATGCAGATGACTTGGCTTTATAAAAATTAATTTAAAAATTATAAATCCCTTCTATCTTAACTTGAAAAGATCCCCAGGAGATGACTTTGCTACATGAGACTATGCCTTTTCAGGCTTTTTGTTTGTTTGTTTGCCTTAACCTCTTCAGTAAATTTAGATCTTCCCTTCAGATATTTCTACACATGGCCACATTACATGATGTATCCCTAGAGTTTAGTATAAGCATCCATTCATGTTAAGAATGCTCCATTCACAAAATCCTTACCTCTGAGTCATAAATCTGGGCTAGGTTATTTTTGTTGTTGTTGTTGTTGTTGTTGTTGTTGTTGTTTGAGACAGGGATTCTCTGTGTAGCCCTGGATGTCCTGGAACTCACTCTGTAGACCAGGCTGGTCTTCAACTGGGCTAGGCTATCTTATCTATGTCTCTGTGTCTGTCTTTCTGTCTGTCTTTGTCTCTGTCTCTGTCTCTCTCTCTGCCTCTGTCTGTCTGTCTCTCCCTGTCTCTCTCTGTCTGTCTCTGTCTTTCTCTCTCTGTCTCTGTCTCTCTTTCATACACGCACACACACACACACACACACACACACACACACACACACAGTGTGTAGCAATAGCAAGGAAAACCTCCTCTCAAAACACCATAAAAAGAAAGCACCTGTAGGAAACTGGAGTGGAGCAGACAGACATGATAGCTAAAAAGGAGTAAAGCATGGATGATAGAGGACACAAAGATTTCACTGGAGAAATATTGGGAGACACTGCTATTAAAATAGCAGTCTACCATGTCCATAGAGCTCCCCAAACTCAGTGCAAAATAGAGGACTCTCTTTTTCAGTGGGAGCTCCACTTTCCCGCTGACCTTATATGGAGACTGTCTCTAGGCACAGATGCCTTCCTTTATGTGGAAAATGACCCTGCACAGAGCTTCCTACAAGTTCTGCATGATTCAGCACATGAGTCACAATTTGCCCTTTAAGTCATATGATAATGAGATGCTGTGTAGTGACTAATCAACTCTTTTTGCCTGTAATTCCCCAAACCCTTATATATTCTACTACTGAAGCAATAAATTAGAGATGTTGCACTTAAGGGTCTCTAACAGTCCTTCCATAATTCTCAAAGCCATCCAAATCCCACACACAGCTCCCTCTACCCTCATATGCCAGTGGTCAACTACCCCAGGGAGAAGAGAGACCCACAGGGAAAGTGCTCTGAGAACATTAACCAACTTCCTTATATTACTCTTGGACTGATATCAGGAAAACTATTTTTTATGTGAAAATTAAGTCACAGGGAAATATTACTATCTACTTCTTGACATAATTAGCTAAGATGAATGACTGCGGTACATCATGAAAACTTACTTGGAAGCAAAAACACTTGAGATATTGCTATAAGACACTTAAAGTGTATGGAGTAACACAAAAATTAATGAAAGACAGGAAGAGTAAAGTTATAAAATAGTTTGAATAAATTGTTTCTGAAGGAATTGGAAATTCATGTTGGTTGTATATAAATCTACAAGCAACACATGAACATAATGAATAATGTAGTCAGTAAAGTGGGTAATTTTAAAATAAAATATTGAAAGTATGTGCAACGTATGTATATGTTTCTGCCTGTATGCATTTCTTTGTTTTTTCTGTGCTTTATATTTTATCATCATCATCATTATTTTTGTTATTGTTGTTGTTTTTCTTGTGTGTTTGCTTCTAAAGAGGGAGAAAGAACGCATGAACTTAGATGAATGGGACAGTAGGGATGATGTAGAAAACAAGGAGAAGGCAAAACTATGATCAGAATATATTATACTAAAACTCTTAAGAATTAAATCAAATAAGAAAGAAAAAGAAAAACAATGAGAACCGCTTCTTTCTTTTCATTTGAAGGTGAGTACAAATAAGGATATTATATTATTTTTAAAATGCAAGAGCAAGGAAGAGGTTGGAATATGGAAATAAAGATACCAGACACTAAATATTTTAGAAAATGCATGTGAAAAACTTATACAACAGAAGTTTTCCAAAATGTATGGTCTTGATATCTATATATGCATATGTACATAAAGAACCTAAATGGAGTTACCTATAACAGGGACAATATTGCTACTAAACACCATATTCTACCAAATAAAACCTTAGTACCAGGAACAAGTTATCTTTTTCTAAAAAAAAATTTAGATATTGACCTGTGATTTTTCTATAGAACGTCCAATAGTTCTAGACTACTATCATTGTTCTTGGTTATCTCCCAAGAACTTTACCATAAAATGTTATTTTTGAACACATCAAATTTTAAGTCATAACATGTAGAAGATAAGATGGTACTGACCTGAGAGCTTCATCTCTACTTGCTAGATTTTATGGTGTTGAAAGGTGCTATGCAGTCTACTGAAAGGAAAAAGCAATCATCAATCTTGTCTAGTCATTAAAGCTATTAAATACAATAGGGAATGGCCTAGTAAGACATGCCCAATAGCACAATAATAGAGTGAATATTATGGGAGTAACCAAAGATATTCTGATTAGATCCAGGGACTACTTCATGAGATGGAATCCATACCTGGTATGCTTAACAAGTTCAAGAATATTATAGGTCATAGGCCCAAGAGAACAACATTATTATTATTATTATTATTATTATTATTATTATCATCACCATCATCGTCATCATCATCATTACTATTATTTTGCTAAATATATACCATATTAATATGACTCCTAGTTGTTTATTGCTATATATTATGAAAACAAATAATGAGCTTTTAATTCTTGGATTACACATCTGAAAATGAAATAATTGTTTTCAGGCATTGAATAAAATTCTATAAGAGAACTTCTAGAGCTTCAGCAAAGTGGCCGAATACAAAACTAACTAAAAAAATCAGTAAACCTCCTTTGAAAAAAATGATAATCCAGATGAGAAAGAAATCAGGGAAACAACACTGTTTACATTAGCCACAAATAATATCAGATATCTGAATGTAACTCCAATCAACCAAGTGAAAGATCTGTATAATAAAACTTCACGTCTCTGAAGAAATAAATGTCAGAAGATGGAAGTCTTCCATGATAATGGATTCATAGGATTATGGTAGTGAAAATGGCCATCTTATACACAATAAACTAAAATGGCCATCTCATACACAATAAACTAGATTTATTCTGTACCTACAAAGAAGGTGCAGAATAGCACTGAACATATTGGTACAGGGAACAAGTTCTAGAACAGATCAGTATCATTTTAAATCTACTTGCTATCAAAAGCTTTCATGAGTAACAATAAGTTAAGTGTGGTTACATATTTTATTTTTCCCCAATATATAATTTTGCTATTTTGCAAATAAAAACCAACAAAGTTTTGTTAAAAGCATTTTATATTCTTTGTTTTGCCTTGAACGTTTAATGTTTAAATATCATTTTATCTTTTGTTTCATCCTTTTTTGATTCAGAATAGATACAATTCAAGTGCTCTGTAGCAACAGAAAATGGATATACCTTAGAGTATACAGCTCACAGTATTTGAGTTGGACATGACAGGGGTAACATTTATGTGTATATATCTGAAGAAAAGCAAAATCTAGGTGAATGTATTACCTTATCCATAGCATATACTGTTTTTTTCCTAAGATTATTTATGGCTAAATACATGAAGAATATTGTTAGATTTTCTTTAGATTTTGTTGTTATATTTTGCTAAGCTTCTTGGTGGAATATTATCAACTTTGTATTTATGCTAAATCTGTCTTCTCCTCATGGCCCAAAGCCTCTGTTCCTTCCCATATTCTTCTCTCAGAGTGAATCTTGCCTGTGTTTTTCAATGAGAAGTTTACAAAATGTATTACAATCCAGTATTTGAGGATGTGCACAGATACCAGCACTCAATCTAAAAATTAGAAATAATAGAGTTCTGCCTTATCAAATACAAGTAGTATTAAAAGAGTAGTGTGTAATAGTACAGTAAAAAGTTCCACTTAGGACTTGTGACCTCTTTATTATCCAGAATTACGATCATTTTAATCTTAGAATTATGAAGTGACAAGAAGACAGAAGCAGCCACTATAAAAAAAAATGGTTAATAGAAAAATATAGATGGAATGAAGATAATTGAAGATAATAATGGAAGAAATCCACTTCATCCTAGATGTTTAAAGAAACTATTTCCCAGTATGAAAATTACACATGAAATCATTGTCCAGAGGTTTTGCAATTTATTTTCTCAAATATGTGTATTTTCAAAGAAAAGGTAGACAGGTAATAATGTGAGTGACCATTCTCCAATAAAGTACAAGGACTACTCACTCCTTTACCATTCAATTTGTTTCAACATTTAAACTTTGGTCTAAGTGAGTGTATCAAGAGGTTATATGGGATGCAATGACTGACTGTGTGTCAGGGTATATGTACTCATACTTGGTGGAGAGTGGGTACACCAGGGTCACACTTCAAGCTCTCAGGAACTCTGCACATCAAACACAAAGAAGTGGGAAATAATCACAGAAAGCCATTAAGTTAAATATGTTACCATTATGATCTTTATAACATGTATTCATGATAGAAAATGAACAAAATCTATGTTTATATTCAGTTCTAAAGGACATCCTGCCTTGAACTTTTTATTTTTTTTTGATTTTTAATTGGTGATGGCGTTCAATTTTATGTTTTCTTTTCTTTTTCTTTTCTTTTTTTTTGGTATTTTCTTTTTTTAAAATGTTTTTTATTATTATTTTCTTTATTTACATTTCAAATGCTATCCCGAAAGTTCCCTATACCCCACCCCACCCCTGCTCCCCTACCCACCCACTCCCAC
>NC_034611.1:9000760-9016797 GCF_900095145.1 Mus pahari | reverse complement strand
ATTTTCTGAGGAACCACCAGACTGATTTCCAGAGTGGTTGTACTAGCTTGCAATCCCACCAGCAATGGAGGAGTGTTCCTCTTTCTCCACAACCTTGCCAGCATCTGCTGTCACCTGAATTTTTTATCTTAGCCATTCTGACTGGTGTGAGATGGAATCTCAGGGTTGTTTTGATTTTCATTTCCCTGATGACTAAGGATGTTGAACATTTTTTGAGGTGTTTCTCAGCCTCAGTTGAGAATTCTTTATTTAGCTCTGTACCCCATTTTTCAATGGGTTTTTTTGAGTTTCTGGAGTTCATCTTCTTGAGCTCTTTGTATATATTGGATATTAGTCCTCTATCATCATAAATCTCAAGAATCATTCTATATTGCTCAAGGTTTTTCTTAACTTTTACCTCAAAGGACAAGTAGGAAAAAGAAGACTTAGTAGGACATGGAAATTGTGAAACTATTCAGAAGTAGTTCTTTGGGGTCAGGCCCAATCTTCTTGTCAGGATATCAGCAGTCCAGTTCAAACGCAAATCAATAGCAGTAGTCCTTTCGAATTGGCAAACACCAGACAGGAATCAGTAGCAGTGGCTCCATCCAAAAGAAACCTCGAAGCTCAACCAAATCTGCACAAGTCCACAGAAACAGCAAGAAGCAGCCAGAGTACATCAAGAATTTTTTTTTTTTTTGGCACCATTCCCTCTTTGAAGTCATGACTAAAGCAGCAGAATGTTGCAAGGTGAACCAATGCAAGAGTATCTTCTCATTGTCTGTGGAATTATATCTATATTCTTTCTAATTAGCATGTGCCCTTGCAAGCTTCTGCTCCAGCAAATTACCACATACCCTTTCATAAGACAGGTTTTAGAAAGACATCACATGTCTTTTACACAACATGAGCATCCTCTCATAAGATAGCTTCCAGAATAAGTTCACATGACACAACTGAATCTCTATAGAAACCAGATATTTCTGATTTAGTTCTATATTTATTATTATTATTATTATTATTATTGTATTTCACCTGTTTAAAAATAGATTATTTTACTATTTTTCTCTTTTATTAAAATAGATTATAATTAAAGTTTCCTCTCACTTTTCTTGTTCTATTTCCTTTACATCTCCCTTCACTTCTGAATCAACACCATTTCTGTCTCTTATTACAACAGAGAAAGCTAAGAGATAATAGTCAAATATTAAAATAATAATAAAATAAAATATAATACAGAAAATAAAAATAAATCACAGAAAATTTGAACAAGGAAATCTAACAGAAAAAAATCTCCAAAAGAAGGTCCAAGAATCAGAGACTCATTTGTCCATGCATTCAGGCATTTCACAAAATATTAAATTGAAAGCTATAACATATAAAGTAGCAGAATTGGTACAGACCCATGTTGGCTCTGTCTTTGCTGCTTTAGTCTCTTTAAGTTCATATTAGCTTTTGTTCATGCTAATTTAGAGGGGTTCATTCTTTTGGTACCTCCTTACCTTCTGGCTCTTACATTCTTTCTGCCTGTTCTTCTGTGGGATTCCCTGATGTCTAAGTGAGAGGGATGAAGGAGACTTCTCATTTAGAGTTGTGTATTCTAAGGTATTACTCTCTGTAGTCTCTGACTGTTCACTATTTGTTCCAATCTTTAACAGACTGAAGCTTCTTTGATAGAGGGTGATTAAGGTATCATATATGAATATAGCAGAATACCATCAGAAGCCATTTTATTGTTACTTTTTTTTTTAGACCAGTAAGTAGTATTTGGTTTTACTTGAGCTATCTATCTAGTCTATTTGGTTCTGGATCCCTAAAGAAGTGTTGGGTGTAGATAGATTTCATCTGGTGAAGAGGCACTTAAGACAAATCAGACAGTGAATGGTTACTCCCAAAAGTTTAGTGGTACCTTTGCCATGGAATGTATTGCAAGCAGCACCAAGTGTAGATCAGAGGTTTTGAAGCTGGATAGTGTTTATATTTCTCTTTTAGTAGCCTGAAGAGTACCTTCCCCTTCCAAAGACAATAGCACATAGAGATTCTACATAAACACCAGATCTCCTTTCCACGTTCAATGGCTTATATGGGAGATATCTTCAGAAATGGGACCTTTTTAGTTTGTGGAGAAACATATTGTTTTGGCAACACCCTCCTAGGAGTCCCTTTGACCAACAACTAAAGTGGATGTAACATGCCACCCTGAAATGTTCCTTAATTTTAGTCATTTCTTGCTGTATACCCTCTCTCAACTTTATGTATCTTCTGCATCTCTTACTTGATCCTTGAATGACCAAATCCACCTATAAAATCTATTCTATTTTCCCTCCCAGGTAGATCCTTGTGTCTTCCCTTGTTCACTGGGTCTATCGATTGTAGCTTGATTATCATTTATTGAATGAATAATATCCGCATACCATATTTACCGTTCTGGGTTTGAGTGACCTCACTGAGGATGACTTTGTTCCTAGTTCAGTCCATTTGCCTGCAAATTTCATGATGTCATTTTTTTCCTTTCTTTTCTTTGTTTTTGTTGTCGTTGTTTTGTTTTGTTTTGTTTTGTTTTGTTTTACAAGACAGGGTTTCTCTGTGTAACGCTGGCTGTCCTGGAACTCACTCTGTGGACCAGGCTGGCCTTGAACTCAGAGATCCACCTGCCTCTGCCTCCTGAGTGCTGGGATTAAAGGTGTGCGCCAGCATGCCCGTTTCTTTCTTTCTTTTTTTTTTTTTTTCTAACAGCTGAGGAATACTCCAGTGTAAATGTGCCATATTTTCTTTATCCATTTTTCTGTTGAGAGTCATCTACATTGATTCTGGTTTCTGGCTATTGTGAATAGAGCAGCAGTGAACATGGTATTTTGAACCACTTGGAGTTGAATTTTTTACATGTTGATAATCATGTATCTACTTGCACTTTTCTAAAGGCAGACACTCACTTTAAACATGACCATTTATTCAAGATGCTGTCATTTTTCAAGTAGCTATTTCTGGTTTCTTCATTTAAAACCAAGTGTGCATAAGCTTGATGATTTATGGAGGGTTCTTCAATTTGATGCCATTGATAAATGTGTCTGTGTTATGAAAACACTATGTTGTTTTTATTACTATAAATTTATAGTAGAACTTGAGACCTGTAGTGGTGAGACCTCCAGAATTTCTTTTCTTGTTCAGGATTTAATTGTTTGTTTTCCTGGGTTTTCTGTTTTCCATATGGAATTGAAATTTTTCCCTTGAAGATCTGTGAAGAATTGTGTTGGCATTTTTATGGGGATTTCATTGAATATATAAATTGCTTTTGTTAGGATGGCCGTGTTAATCAAGTTAATTTTAGCCATTCGTGGGCATGGGGAATCTTTCCAACTTTTGATATGTCCTTCAATTTATTTCATTGAAGAATGTAAGATTTTATGATCCAAGTCTTTTACTTGCTTGAATAGAGTTCCTAGGATATTTTATATTATCTGAAACTAAAAGGTGTTATGTTCCTAATTTCTTTCTCAGTCCATTTGTCATTTTTATATAGGAGGGTTACTGAGTTTTGTGAGTAAATTTTGTGTCAAGTTCTTTGGCTGAAAGTGTTTCTCACTGTTTCCTGGTGAAATTCTTAGGATTAGTTATGTATATTATAATGTCACTGGCAAATAAAGGTACTTTGACAACTTTTGCTTAATTCATTTTGATTAATTCATTAATCTTCTTCAGTTATCTTACTGCTATAGCTAAGAACTAAAGGCTTAACCATATTTTTCCATCTCTTCTGTTTTGTTGATAGTTAATGTTCAAATTTCTAATTTTTACTTCTTTAGAATTTTCGCATTTTAGGTTTTCTTTGATTCTATTTCCATTTTTGGTTCTTAAACATTTTAATTTGTTTCTCTCTACTGTTTCTTTACATTTCATTGCAGTTCATAAACATATTAATTCAATTCTTCCCATTATGTATTTGTGTTTTCCTACATTTCTTTAAGGAATTTATTCATTTCTAGTTTAAAAACCTGTATCATCTGATATATCATGATTTAAGAACCCTTATTATCTCCAAACAGGATATTTAAAGGTCTTTTTCTTAGACTTCAGTTATATCAGCATACTCTAGACTCATGGTGGTAGGGTTGCTAGTCACTAGTGGAGATACATTACTCTGGGTGATATTGATTTTATTTCTATGCTGACATCTAGGCATCTGGGAATAGAATATTTATATGTCTGCATGCTAATTCCTGGGTTTGTCTAAATTGAGTGGATGTTTTGTTTCTTTATTTCTGTTTACTCTCTTGATCTTAAAAGAGTGTTATGACTGCATGTTTTCTGCTAGAATTTTTTCTGTGCATCTGATAGCATGGACTCTGGGCATTCCAGGTAAAATATGTTTCTGGGTCTTGGTAACTGACAGTTAAGAATGGAGATGAGCTAGGGGCCTAAAGAGACTCAAAGCAGGATGGAGAACAGAATGTTCAACTAAAATCTGTTCTTTTAGTATTTTAGTACAGGAGTAGAGAGTGAAGGGAGGTCACCCCAGGAGGTCTACAATAGCAATGGACATGAGAATGGGGAACTGTAACTATTTCCCTGGCTTCAGCAGCTGCTGTGCTTTCATGGGATACCTACTAGTATTGGAGGCTGGAATAACAGGATAAGTTGGTGGGAAAAGGTTGGAGGATATCTTTGTGGTTCACTGGAGATGGGGTCAGAGGGTAAAGAGAGACCATAGCAGATATTCTGTTATAGGACTGGGGATGAGACTGAGCGAACAGAAGGAAGGGTGAAGTTCCCTAGACAGCTTATAGACTTCCCTACCAGGAGTAGGATTTTGATTAAAAGTTCATGTAGGGGGTGGAAAAAAGCAACAAGAGAAAAAATTAAAACTAGGGAAAGAAGATCTGTGGAGTCCACAGGAGATGAGGGCCTGTTGACAGGGAAGGTTTCATTAGGTTCACTGTTGCAGAGCTGGGGAGCCCGAGGCTGTAAACATCAGGGTAAAGGAAGTTATAGCTGGTGCTTTCTGTACTGTGCCCTTGGGCTTCCAAAACTGTGTGCTAAATTAAACTTCTATTTACAAATTTCTCACCTTCCACTATTCTATTATAGCAATTACCAACTAAAGCAAATATTTTGTTTGTACATATAAAACAACAATATGTCATACAAAGGAAGATAGAATTAAACAATTGGTATGATCATTAACCGTGAAAATAAACTTTAGATGATGATCACTAGATTCCAAAATAGAGTTCTCTTGAGATTTGAAAAGAAAGTATATTATTCCTGCTAGGGAATATGATAGACTGACTACAGATTCACATCTTTCCTCTCTTCCTCCAGTTCCAATGCATTAGGATGTTTAAAATCTGAGAATGCTTCTTTTTAGAGACCCCCCTACTATGTCTCCCTAATTCTTCCTCCTGTGTTATAAATAGTAAATTAACATAAGCTTTCATACTCCTGTGTATGGAGGCTTTTCTTTTCTTTTGTGGGCATGTATCTACAGGAGAAACATATTTCAGTTTTCTGCAGGCTTGAACTCCAGCATCTATAGAGCAAGTCCAAGATTTTATTTCCATGCTTCTGTCATTTTTAACTGTTCTGAGTGACACAATTGCTATTACCAGAAAGACATGGTCAATGATTTTCTTTCACTTACAATTTACCTATAGCTACCAATAAGTGATCTGTAGCAAAGACGATTGTAGTGAAAAGTACAAGGACATAATTAAATGTTCAAAAGCAAAAAGCAACAAGACCCCTTCTCAGGCTATACATTTGTTCTGTCTTCCTTAAGAAACATGTCTTCTCATATCTCTAAGTGTAAGGAACAAGATGCAAATGACATAAGAAAATGATACCATGGAAGAATGAAACCACAGAAACCAAGCCTAGGGTATGTGTATGTGTGTGAGTATGATAAGGTTGAAGTAAGGCAAACACCCGATGATATAACATTTGAATGCCTTAATTATAATTAAGTGTAGCTTAAATACCCTGGTCTGGCCACTACAACTCAATCACTCCCGGAGTTCCACAGAGGTGCCATCATGCTGAGAGATGGAGTCCACAGACCTGATCTCCCACCACTAAATGAGACAAGCCCACATCATGGACCAAGCTCCAGTTGAACCTGAAAGCAGAGGACATATCTCGAACCTTACCTGATGGGCCACCATCGAGCCAGGCTATGACATCGGGCCAGACCAGAGTTTAGTAAAGTGTGTATGTATAAATGAATGTGATCCATTTCACTATTTATTTGTCTGTTGCTACTTATAAATAAATAAGCTATTATAACCTGACCTCTGAGTCCAAGACTTCCTTCTCACCTCTGTCTTCAATCCTGATTCATGACACTAAGTAACGTTCATATTATAAACCAGTGTTGCTCAACCTTTCTAATGGTATGACACTTTAATACAGTTCCTTATGTTGTGGTGACCTCAACCATAAAATTATTTTTGTTTGTACTTCAAAACTTAATTTTATTGGTTATGAATCATAATGTAAATATATGCTATGTAGGATCTTTGATATGTGGAAGGGTTGTTTAACCCATCCCAAAAGGAATCATGTGGTGGTTTGTATGAAAACACCCGTCATATACTCATAGTGAGTGGCACTCTTAGGAGGTGTGGACTTATTGGTGTAGGTGTGGTCTTCTTGGAGAAAATCTGTCACTGGGGCAGGTTTTGAGGTTTCAGATGCTCAAGGCAGGACCAGTGTCCCAATGTCTCACTCTTTCATCCTGATATTTGCTGATTAGATGAGGAATTCTTGGCTCTTAATCTAGTACAATGTCTGTTCACATGTCTCCATGTTTTTGTGCCTCCTACAGTTCCCCCTTTTTTTTTATTGCTGCAAGCAAGCTACATGGGCAAAGGTAGAGGTCTAATTTCCCATATGCAAACATAGGGGCCTTACACAAAGCCTTCCTCTGGGCTCACCACCCAGGGAGGCCTTGGCCAGCTCCCATGTCTATGCCTGTAATTCTTTCATCCTGTTTCACAGGACAAATTAGCTGCATGAGAAAAATTCTGAAACTGCACAGAGGTTACACTTAGCATTATGATTTGAATATATGGAAGGCAGTATTTTGGAAGCACCATTTACACCTGACACAAAGACTAATTGCTCCAGAATATCTACAGTAAGAATCCAGTTTTCAGCTGAGAGTCAACAAGGGAGATGAGCCAGCTGCTTTGATTTAAGTGGTAATGAGGCAGCTCGCTCAAACACGGATCTGGGTCTCCACTGTCAGATGATTCATCTAAACTTCCCTCTTCACTCTCTTGTTCTTTACCCTCTTTTCTCCTCTGCTGGCTTCTCACTTACATTTTTCTGCTTCTGCTGCATGAGCCTTTATGACACCGTGGACATAATTTTAGACGTCTCATGGGAGCTGCAGTAGTTGGCCACGGGTGATTGAGAAAGCAATCTCTCTTAAAATACCCAGCCTGGCCACAGGAAAACTTTTCTAACTTGGCAGCATACCCTCCACTCCTGTCCACCAGGCAAGATTTAATTAAATTCAAAATTACTAACAACTGCACCAACACTGCTCTTACTTTCATTTTTTCTGCTGCAAACTCTTCCTGCTCTCTTCACATTTAAGTTCGTCTCTGTGCTGAGAACCTAACTCTGTCCTGTAACACCAGGATCTTAACTTTGTCTCTATACTGAGAGCTTTCTGTTATGTCTCTTTACTGAGAACCTTCTTAAATCGTCCCTGCTCCGGGATCCTTCAAAATTTGTCCCTGCTCCGGGATCCTTAAAGGCCTTACCTTATACTTTTGCTTAGCACCTGCTTCCTGGCGACCTTGCTCTAGCCTCTATGCTTCCCCGAGGTCTTTCCCCAAACTCCTGGGATTGTAAGTCTCACTTACCATAAACTTACCCTGCTGGCAAACCCTGGCTGCTGAAAGTTCTGAACTCTTTGGTGGGGGAGTTGGGTCCCCATATGGGCCACCACTTGTCGCATCTGCTCTCAACCAGCAAGAAAGACACAACCACCAGTTCTTCTAACAGCAGTTTATTCAGCAAGCTTCAGTCTTCATCTCCCTCTTCATCTCCCCCGAGCCCCGGGATACAAGCCCTTTTATACTCTCATATCCACTCCAATCACGGCAGGCCACATCCTCACCAGGCAGGTGGCCTCAGCCAACCAGAAGAGCAGGAACATATCACCACCAAATATGGACCTGTTTACCACAAGCTCCATAGCCGACAGGCACCATCTTTAAGGTGCAGCTTCGGGTAGCCCAGGGGAGAGGCTGTAGCCTCCTACAATCTTGATGACTAGTTGAGTTATATAAATACCAAGAACATTAAATGTATACAAACTTCACCATTTGAATAAGAATCCTCTTTCATTTTAAAACATAAGAAAATGTTAACCTTTGCTATCTCTTCAATAAAACTGCCAACTAAATGGTTCACACCTCATCTGCTGTTTTTATCACATCTTTACTGGATAAACTTTCTAAGGAAAGGTAGATTGCCAAGGAATTAGTAAATACTTGGGAAAATGCTATGTTTACATTTCAAATTTGAGGATATAGCTATCCAAATATACCTGTTTTTGGAACTGAGAAAACTGATGCTAAATAGTGAATTTCTAACAGCATCCCAAAGTGAATAAAAATATATATGGATTATTAAAAAATGTGACAGGCAAAGCAATTTGAATAGGGAATTAGCCCAGAGAATTTTAATATAAATAATAACATGCATACTAGAATTTAATTAATTTAATAATGCTAATGTTTTAGAAAGCATTTTAAAAGCTTGTAATCTAACACCCTGTAACAGCAAGCATCCTTCTGTTCCAGTCATGGCCAAGAAGGTGAACTAAGAGACTCATATGAATGTTTAAAAGAAGTTAAAGACATGGGAAGAATGCTAATGGTAATAGATAATATTGAAGACTAGTTGTTGTCTGATGGTGATCTTATATATATAAGAAGAGGTCTTTGGAGGAGTTAGCGTCAATATGTTCTATTTCTATAGTCTCAAGCCTATCAAGTTCAACCTGGGAAGAACTTTTCTTGAGCCAAAATAACCATGACAAATTAGATTAAGATACTCTGCTATGGTTGAACACAGGAGCCTAGCATAACTGTATTCTGAGATGCTTCATCTAGCAACTGATGGAAACAGATGCAGAGACTCAGAACCAAACATTAGGCAGAGCTTGGGTAGTTCAGTGGAAGAATTAGAAATAGGATTGAGGGAGCCATTGGGATCAAGGACACCACAAAATGACCTACAAAGTCCACTAACCTGTGTCCATCGGAGTTGACAGAGACAGAATTACCAACCAATGAGTAACCTTGGGCTGGACCTAGGACCCCTACACACATAAATGTGCAGTTTCTATTTATATGAGTCCCTTACCAACTGGCACAAAGACTGTCCCAGACTCTGTTGTCTGCCTTTGGATCCCTTTCCCCAGCTGGGTTGCCTTGTTTGTTCTCAGTAGGAGAGGATCAACTCTGCAGAGAGTTGATATGCCAGGGTGAGTTGGTAGCCATGGGGGTGGGAGGACTCCCCTTTCTGAAAAGAAAAGGAGGGAAGAATAACAGAGGGGTTTGTGAGGGTTAAAGGTCAGATAGGAGCAGAGGAGAGAGGGAGGACTGAAATAAGGATTCAAGCTGAATACTGTTTTAAAAAATGTAAACGAAAAAAAAAAGAGTTCTTTCTGTGATAAAAGCCAATATCTTATTGGAAACAATGTTGGGACATAAACCAGAAGCTTTATCTTAGGTTAGAGAAAGAAAGCCATTCAGTCATTTACCTGCTGTTCCTCTCCAATCTCATTTATCATTTGGTAAGAGGAGGATACAAATCACGAATTAATAATTCAAAGAAATGCCTTGGCATGCTCCAGGGAAGAGAGAAGATACCTGGGATAAGAATGATAGAAACATCGTATTGGAGAAAACTAATAAAGATACAGGTGAAATGAAGCAGGGGGATTTAACTGGAACATTAAAGAAAATATATTTCCAGAAACCGTACCACCCACCAACAGAGCTCCAGTGTAATCAGGGCTGAGTAGCTGCTACAAATAGACATAGATGTTTGTCCTAATAGTTACTTTCCCCATTCTTATCCTAGATCTGCATGTAGAAGTAGGTTCTCTCTGTATATATCTATCTTGCTGTCTACTTTCTGTATGTCTGGCTATTCTGAATGTATCTGTCCGTTGTCTATTCTCTGTATACATATCTTGTAATTTATTCTCTGTAAGACTATCTCGTTTGTTCTCTGTATATCTTTCTGTTGGGTCTTCTCTCTATGTCTATGATTGTGGGCCTGGGTACCAGAGGTTTTCCACAGAGATCTCTGGCTTGGCCTGGTGTGAGTGTTCTGGCAAAGGGAAGTGAGTGCAGGCAGGGAGGTGAAGTCTCTGCCTTGCCTTCCAGGTCATTGAGTAATTCCAAGCAGCTCTGCAGTGAATCAGGTCTGGATGGGCCAATGAGAAGCCAACCTTCCAGTGAGGAGAGCGGCAGATTCTCAGGTGGCACTTCTGGAGAGATCTCTTCTCAAGTGTTACAGCTCTTGGAACAAAAGACTCAGTAGTTCCCACATACCTTTAATTCCCTGGATAGGATTTGTATACAGTTTTAGGGGTGATTCAGGGTTCTACAGCAGGTACCTCTCATTGGCTTGGACTGAGAGCTTGGAGAAAACCTCATTTGCATGTGGGAAGGCTTGGTGCTGCTTCTACTTGACTGATAGACACACTCCTCTCCTCAGGGGGGGAGGGGCTGTGGGGGCAGTAACTTCCACAGGAGCCAGTAGTCCAGGAGACACGATCGAACACCTTCCATCCCATGTAGGTGGAAATCGCCCCCTATCTGGTGCCGGGGTTCCAGACCTTTGCTCGACTGGAGACCAGGCTGTCTGTGTGCAGTCTGTTTGTATGTTGGCTATTCTGTGTGTGCCTTTCTGTTGGTTATTCTCTCTATACATGTCCATCCAATTGACTATTTTCTGTCCTTTCTCTGTTTGCCTGTATGTTGGCAGCTTTTGGCAGAGCTTGAGAAATGCTCTGTTGAGGTCAACAGTTGAGAGGGAAGACAAAGATAATAAGAACATTAGAGAAAATTCATGACACAGGAATCAGTGTTCCATAGAGAAAACATGCAGCTCTCAGTTCAATTAACTTAAATATTGACACTGCTTTACTTGTCTCAGTTTCTAATACTTTCCATTTTACATTAAAATATATACAGAATCATTCTCAATACTCATGCTACTGTACCAAAATCCCAGACTTAGTGATTCGGATAAACACAATTTTATTTCTCACAGCTCTTTATGTTTGAAGTCCAAAAGCAAAGTTCTGGCAGTTTCTACATATTGGTAGAGCTTGAATTTATATGCATGAGCTCTGCTTGCTGCTACATTCTCACATAAGAAAATAGATCAGGGCAGAAAATTTTATACTCTATAAAGCTCCTGTGATAGAATCAGTGATTTACTATGAGGGTTCTCTCCAGAGGTTTTCTGTTTTAAAAATGTCACATTAAAAATGAATTTGTGGAGATAAACACATTCAAACCATATTAGTATCTAAGATTCAAGCAAGAGTATAACTGGAGAAATTAATCATTAAACCATACATTCATACACACATTTATATTTATATACATGTACACACACATATATGTTTATATGCTATAGACATTTCAGTTGTCAAAATGAAAATACCAGAAACCATCATCAGTGTGTCAATGTTTGGAGAACTTTAATGTAAAATTTGACAGCATGTAAAGATGCAGAAGCAGGAGCTTCCCTATGTGAAATTCTACATTGGTAGAATTATTATAATTATTTGACTATTTTCTTAGTTCTAGTTAAGTTTGCCTTTATACTTTTATTTGATTTATTCTTCTGCTTCTTATTTAGTTTCTTTATAGTCCTAGATCTCAAATCCAGGGTCTCTCATATACTAGGCAAGTGATCTAATACGGAGCCATACCATAGCATACTTGCCCTTTAATGTGCCAGTGAAGGGCAAACAAAGGAATGGCAAGTGCTTTTTTTGTCGTTTTTCTGATATATGTACTTACACACATGAAAAAATTTTAATTGCCTACACATTGGAATAATTTTTATAAAATGTATTAAAACATTCTTGCCTCTTAAACCATATAAACATGAAATATTAATATACTTTCAATGTAAATTTTTTACTATTTAATAGACTTTGTTCACAGGTATGGTTTTACTTTTTCTCCAATAATTTTAAATTCATTTCCAGAACATACATAGTTGCTTTATCTAAGATATATGGCTATCAAATATTATCTATGTTTTAATGTTACTCTATTTCCTACTGCTTGATATTAAGATGTTTCAGTAATAAATTTAATGCTATCTTTAAAAACGTGGAATTAACTCTGGATGTCATATTTTGTTTATTAATAAAACATTTAATTTTTAAAAATTAATTTATCTTTTACTTTCATTGATCCTGTTGTTCTTATTGCATCTTAATTTAAATTCAATCTACAAAGGACCTGTGTAGATATTTCTTGAAGATGCACAAATGGCTAAAATGAACAGCAATGATTATTAATGTCCGCAAGCCTCAGAGAAATGCAAACCAAACCACAGGACTCCAGTTTATACCTCTTTGACAACTAGAGAAAAATGCAAGGAGTGTTGTAAGTTAAGGCAAAACTGGGATCTTCACAAATTGCTAGTGAGGAAGATTATAACATAAAAATCTATTAGCTTATAAAAACTACTTGGCTAATACTAAATTATTTTATAATTTTAAATTCATAATCATAGAAGAATTACTGACAACAGACAGAATGTGGAATGGACCAAAATGTCCATCACCATAGGAATGGGTATGGAAAATACTGCCTAGAGTTACAATGTCATAAGAGTTAGAAAGAAAAAATACATATGTAAAAATTAAGAATATTGATTTTAAAAACCCTCACTATTTTGTAATTCCATTTTCAAGGAAAAACCAGAGTATGGAAAATCACAGAAAAGAAAAGCTCATAATTTTTTGTAAGGAGTTGCTGAGTTCCAGCCTTAGATTGAGAGAATACTCTGAAGGAGGGTTGAAAGGGAACGGAAGAAAGACGTAGTCAGTGATGACATCTCTATAAACTTCTCAAGATAGCTCTCCCTTGCAGATCAAAGTAGTCTTTTATTTACTACTAATGCTTAAAATACTTCTTTGGAGACTGCATATCAGTTTAATCATTTGCCCCAGGTTCCCTTTTGATCATTCCACGAATCAGCACTTTATAACTTTAGCACTTGACTCTTAGAAATAGAAACTGAAATACAGAGCAGACTTGAGACAAATGCATCAGACAGCAAGGGGTCTTTCTTTCTTTCTTTCTTTCTTTCTTTCTTTCTTTCTTTCTTTCTTTCTTTCTTTCTTTCTTTTTTCTTTCTTTTTTTAACATAGCAGGTCCTATGCAGTTTACTGGGCATAGCACTTGTGGGTGTCAAGTCTAGACAAATCTATACATAGAGGCTATTTTTATATGAGAAAGTTAGCTTTAAGTATAATACTTTTTATAATATATTATTTTCAGTTTAGTGAGCTCTTGTTCATGCGTATGTAAACAGAACTGAAGCTCGTTTTTATAATGCTTAGCTACCTCAATATGTTCTTTTGATCTTTGGGTTTTTCTTTTTTCTTTTAGAAACTTCAAAGCTTATTGTTGGAAAATATTAGCAATACTAGAAAGAAAGAACATCATTAACCATCATTTTTCTTCTATTTGGATGTCACATATAACTACCTCCTTTAGGGAGTAGTATACCTGAATCAAATTTAGGTGTTGATGGCTTCCATGAGGAAGACTGCTATTTTGCCCCTGATATTATATAACCATCTATTTGAGCCTTGTTTTATTCTATCCCTTTCTTTTTTTGACCCAGGATTTTTTCATCTGGTGAGCAATTCATGTCTCCTTCCTTAATATCTTTAAGATGAAGCTGACTCATTAATGAAGCTTCCTCTGTTCTTTCAGGTCTGGGAACCCACTAATACAATTCCTATTGCATCATCATATTTTGCAGAGTTGAGAAGTCCTTTAAATAACAGTTCTAACACTTAATTATGTATTCTTGAATTCAGGTTTTCAGAGTTCTTTCCCATAGCTGTAAGGACTGTCCTGAAGGTCACAGCATCACCATTTTGTTAAGGATCACCAGCACATTCTTGCTTCCCAGAGTAGTACTGTTTCTGATATTAGTGGAGTCATTGATGTTGCCAGGGAGAACATTCCCTATAGGAACATGAAGTAAAATATGTACATTATCATGCAAACAAGCTTCATCCTATGGCAACCACCAGCACTCAAAAAGACCCTCATCCTGCTGGCTAAGCTCCAGAGTCAGTCCAGAACCATGTCACACCATCCCTTCTGTAACTATGCTGGACCCAGCAAGGAATCAGTGGGTTACAGCAGATGTCATTACTTTTAAATGCAGAGATTTAAAATTGATGGAAAGGACATTGCATCCATGTAAATTACTGCTTGTCACTGGATTTTTAAAATTCAAAATGTAAATTATTTAAAAATAAATAATTAGAAATTATGTGAAAATAAATAAACAATATAGAATTCTGTAGCTTGTTAAGACTAGGGATAGGGATAAGAATAATGAAAACCTGACAAATTCATATCTAGAAATCATTTCTGCCCAGTCAGTGCCTTGACAACTTCAGACATACATGATTATTAGCCATGCTCCTGAGATGCTGACAGTTGCTGACACCTCCAAATGACAGCAAAAACTGAGCCAGAAATGAGAACCAATGGCAGAGCAACCTGTTTGCTATGTCTAAAAGAATACCAATACTCAGACATACTAAAATACTATACCTATTAGTGATAGTAAGGACAGAGGTGACATGTCATACTTGTGATTGTTAGGCTCAGGATTAGAATCATGTACTAGGAGAAAGGAAATTATTCCAAAGAAAATGCTGAATTCCATTGGATAGTATTCAGCTTACACAATAATCCTGGAGACATCTATACTTTTGCAAAGAATGAATAAAATAAGAGAGTATTTTTAAAACGATGAAAAATTTGAAAGTGCTATGAAAGTATTTGTCCTGCAGAAAGTTCAGTGATTAGCATTAGTATATGAAGAGCTCAAGTACAGCAGGTTAAGGAACTCTATATGCATATTCCCAGCCTACATGTCACACATAGGTAACCCAGTACATCAGACAAGCTTGCAAATACACCCACTTTTCAAGTTTCATTGAAAACATGCTCTCCTGATGAGTGGAGAAGAACAGCAAATGTGGAAGACAAGTATAAAGGGTGAATGGTGTCCTGTGAGCTATTGATAGTCTTGACTAAACCCATTGTAATGGGAAACTTTTCCTACTGTAGGAAAGTGTATAATATAACTGGTGTAGGTGAATCACATTTCATGGAGTTTCAGGAAAGCAAAAACACAGTGAAAAGAGATGCAATAATGCAGTGAAGTAGGAGGCAGATTGGTGTGCTTGGGAACATTAAAAACAAACTGAGCTACTATGAGCCAAGAGGCATGATGTGCATGGGGACAGTCAATAAAGCAGTGGGTATGAAATGCTTCAGAGAATCTCTTGTGAAGTATCAAGAAAGCATCGAAGTGAAAATACACGACCTGGTATACAAATTGAAAAAACAAAACAAAATGAGGCAGACAATGCTTCTCAGTGGTCCATGGGATTTACTGCACTTGGAGAGTACTGGAGTTGATTTTCCAGCACACACATAAAGAAACTCAAGACTATCTGTAACTCTAGATATTTTGGATCCTATGTCCTCTTGGGGTTCTTTGGACACTCTACTCAAAGGTATTTAAAGGGTACTTAAAGACCTCCACAAAAAAACCAGAGACACTGAAATTGATAGAGGAGAAAGTGGGGGAAATCCTCGAAGATATGAGCACAGGGAAAAATTTTCTAAACAGAATAGCAATGGCGTGTGCTGTAAAATCAAGAATTGACAAATGGGACCTCATAAAATTGCAAAGCTTCTGTAAGGCAAAAGACACTGTCAACAAGACAAAAAGGCCACCAA
>NC_034611.1:8995989-8999830 GCF_900095145.1 Mus pahari | reverse complement strand
GAAGTGGGAGTGGGTGGGTAGGGGAGCAGGGGCAGGGGGAGGGCATAGGGAACTTTCAGGATAGCATTTGAAATGTAAATAAAGAAAATATCTAATATTAAAAAAAGAAAAAAGAAAACTCATCAAAATAACAGGTAATTTCTCAATGGAAATGTTTAAAGCTAGAAAAATCTAGAGTATTACATTCAATAACACTATTAAAATTTTGGTACAGAGCTAAACAAAGAATTCTCAACTGACAAATCTCAAATGCTTAGAAGCACTTAAAGAAATGTTCAATATCCTTAGTCATCAGGGAAATGCAAAACAAAACAACCCTGAGATTCCAACTCACACCAGTCACAAGGGCTAAGATCAAAAACTCAGTTGACAGAGGATGCTGGCAAGGATATAAGAATGGGGAACATTCCTGTATTGCTGGTGGGACTGCAAGCTGGTACAACCCCTCTGGAAATCAGTCTGGTTGTTTCTCAGAAAATTGGAAATAGTTCTACCTGAGGACCCAGCTATTCCACTCATGGGCATATACACAAAAGATGCACCAACATATAAATAATAAGAACACATGCTCCACTATGTTCATAGCAACATTATTTATAATATCCAGAAGCTGGAAACAACCCAGATGTCCTTCAACAGAGGAATGGATACAGATAATGTGGTACATTTTCATAATGGAGTACTACTCGACTATTAAAAACAATAACTTCATGAAATTCTTAGGCAAATGGATGGATCTAGAAAATATCATCCTGAGTGAGGTAACCCAATCACAAAAGAGCACACATGGTATGCACTCACTGATAAGTGGATATTATCCAAAGGCTCAGAATACCCAAGATACAATTCAAAGACCACATGAAGCTCAAGAAGAAAGAAGACCAAAGAATGGATGTTTCAGTCCTTCTTAGAAGGGGGAATGAAATACTCATGGAAGGAAATAAAGAGACAAAATGTGGAGCAGAGACTGAAGGAAAAGCCACCCAGAGACTGCCCCATCTGGTGATTCATCCTATCTGCTGTTACCAAACCCAGGAACTATTGCTAATGCCATGAAGTGCTTGCTGACAGGAGCCTGATATAGCTGTCTCCTGAGAGGCTCTGCCAAAGCTGAACTGATACTGATGTGGATGTTTACAATCAAACATCAGATTGAGCATGGGAATTCCAATGAGGAAATTAGGGCAAGGACTTTAGGAGCTGAAGGGGTTTGTAACCTCATAGGAAGAACGACAGTATCAACCAACCATACCCCCCAAAGCTCCCAGGAACTAAAGCACCAACTAAAGAGTACACAGGGGGTACTACCCATGGCTCTAGCTGGATATGTAGCAGAGGATGGCTTTGTCTGGCATCACTGGGAGGAAGCCCCTTGGTACTATGCAGGCTTGCTGACCCAGATTAGGGAAATGCTAGACCACTGAGGCAGGAGTAGGTAGGTCTCTGGGTGGGGGAGCACCCTCATAGAGGCAAGGGGCAGGTAGGAGGGGATAAGGGACTTGTGCAGGGGAAACTGAGAAGGGGGACGACATTATTAACGTTAATAAATAAAATAACTAATAAAAGGCTATGAATGCAATACTAAAAAATTATTTAAAAAATCTTTAAAATAAAAGTAAACATTTAAAATAAAAATAAAAGCAAATTATAGACAAATCAGTAAATTATAAGTAATTCAAAAGCATATATAAGATAAAAAGTTTTAGTGACAGTGGTTCTGAGACTAGGCACAGGACGATTGCTTCCGATCTTTACTTTGCTCTTTATGGGTTAGAAGTGCAAAAACTAGGATGTTTACTTTTAAAATTACATCAAAATCTATAACAATGTTTGATTTTTCTCTCTGTATCCTATACATTTTAAATGTTTATGTAAAAATATTAAAGCAAGCTATTCCTTTATAGCAAAATGCTATCAGTATAAATTGTATCCCCTTGGATAATATGAAATATTAGAAGTGGATTAGTGAATACTTTTTGTGTTGATTTTAACAAATTGAAATTAATGGAAGACTTAATGTGTCCTACTTTTATAATCCTGCTGGAGAGTTGTTGATTATTTTTGTCTTTCAAGTAAATGTGTTCTTTCTAGACAAACAGATGTACAGGACGCCATGTAAGCAGTGAATCATGTTTCTTGTACTGTTCCAAACCACCATGAGAACTGAGCTTCCTGGAAGCTTTTGTGGTCACCACACACTTTATAGATGTTGTCCCCTGCCTAAGAACATCCTGCCTCACCAGGAATCCTCCTTAGAGGTGATTCATGGTGACCAAGATAAGACCTTCATGCCAAACAAAAGAGTTTGCCACAGAGAGTAAATTGTCAAGTAAGACATTGCATGAGTCAGAGAAGTGATCATGTATCTGTGCTTCAATGACAGAGCTCACCTACCTTTATTGGTTCATATGTATGGCCCCAAACAACCTAAAACACACCTTCTCCATAGGTTTTGCTTTGCTAGATATTTTATTTTCCTAGGAATTAAATTTGCTTTTATTTTATTTGTGATTCTATCTCAACAATGATGAAAAACATGTTGTCATTTGTGGCCTACACTTTCCCCAAAGCCAATGTGTTAAGCCCTAAGCCTGTGGCACCATTTGGAGATGGCATGCCAGTGAGATGATATTTGGCTTCTGGTCAATCCTGGTTCCCCAACTCCATTTCTTGAAAATACACATGGGTGCTGCATGCTTATAAACTTCCTGAACACCCCAACATGAGCAGCTTTGTACTGATGCTGTGACCTATAATAAATGCAAAAACAATGGAGCAAGATCTGAAACATCTGAAAACATACTGAATTCTATCCTATTTGTAAATTGTGTGTTTGGGGCACTTTGTTCCAAAACAGAAGATTGATATCTGGTTCCATTTTTTAAAAATTCGTATCACTCAGCTCTCTCTAAATTATAGCTCATAATGATAGCTCTAGTTGGTACTTTGAGATTGTAAGAAATCAGTCAATCAGTCTGATTCATTTTCATCTCTTTTCACTTTTAATCAAATACAATCCAATTTTAAACACTTTGTAGGATACCTGTATATCTAAGAGTTTCTTTTTCTCATCAAAATAGTGATAAAGAATAAAGTGAGGCTTGCGATGACTTTCAACTCTCAGTACCATAGACAAATATTGATCCTGAGGGAGAATTCCTCTCCCACATAGCACTTGTACCCATTTCATATCCTTCTCTCATTAGAATTCCCATTCAGGACCAAAACCTCATCACTAGAATATTATATTTCTTTTGTTTCTCATAGGGGTCTCTCTCTCTCTCTCTCTCTCTCTCTCTCTCTCTCTCTCTCTCTCTCTCTCTCTCTCTCTCTCTCTCTCGTGTCTCTCTGTCTCTGTCTCTCCCCGTTTCTCTCTGTCTCTCCTTTCTTTCTTTCTCTCTCTCTTCTCTCATTTCCTCTCAGTATTGTTTTGCCTATATGGAATATTTTGTGGTTCCAAATAAAGTTTACAAAGAATGAGATGGGAAATTTTACTGGTATTACTTGGAATCTATAAATACTTTCTGATGGAATGGACATTTTTACAATATTGAGCATACCAGCCAATGAGCCTAGAGTATATCTGTTTTCTATTTTATCTCCTGCTTCAGAGTTTTGAAGTTTTCATTGCAGAGGGTCTTCTGTCTCTTTGTTAGGTTTGTTTTTATATATTTTATTTTCTTTGAAGCAACTGTGAATGGTAGTATGCTTATGATCTCTTTCTCTATAAAAGACATGGTGACAGTCCTTCCTTCCTTCCTTCCTTCCTTCCTTCCTTCCTTCCTTCCTTCCTTCCTTCCTTTCTTTCTTTCTTTCTTTCTTTCTTTCTTTCTTTCTTTCT
>NC_034611.1:8983170-8995809 GCF_900095145.1 Mus pahari | reverse complement strand
AGAAATTCATCTGCCTCTGCCTCCCAAGTGCTGGGATTGAAGGCGTGCGCCACCACTGCCTGGCACAGTAACAGTCTTTTCGACAGACATCACTGTCTTCTTTCTCCCTTCAGTAAGATAGCTTCAAGCTTTTCTTCACTTAGGATAAGGTTGTCCATGGATTTCTTATACGTAAATTGTATTGCATCGAGGTATGTTCCCTCTATCCCTACAGTATGAAGGCTTTTATTGTGACAATAGCATGTTGGATTTTGTCGAAGTTTTTATGTGCATCTATTGAGATGATTAAGTGAATTTTGCTATTAAGCCTATCGATGACTTGTACACGTTAAAACATCTCTATTTAGGGAATAATTAAATTGGATCATATTTTACATTTCTTTTAATACATGATTATATTTCATTTTCAGGTATTTTATTAATTATCTGAATCTATAGTCATGAGGAACAGTTGCAATTTTTTGATTAATTTGTTTGGGTAATAGAGTGATGTTGGCTGTATGGAGTGAATTTGGGCATGCTCCTGATTCTATTCTTTTAAACAATTTAAGGATAAAGATCATTTTTGACTGTCTGGTAGAATTCTGTTCTTCTTCCACCAATTCTGGCTTTTTTAAGACCTGGGGGCCTTTTGTTTCTATTTAAAATTTTTATGAGTTCTTTCAGATGACCAACCTATTCTTGGTTTAATTTTGGTTGTTTGTGTGAGTCTAGAGACTCATTCTTTTTTGATTCCCCAGCTTCATAGAGTACATTTTAAAAATAGTTTCTTGCTGTATTCTGAATTTCTTTAATGTCTGTTGTAATATTTATCTGTTCATTTTTGTTGTTGTTGTTGTTTTTTTTGGTTTTTGTCGAGACAGGGTTTCTCTGTGTAGCCCTGGCTATCCTGGAAATCACTCTCTAGACCAGGCTGGCCTCGACCTCAGAAATCTGCCTGCCTTTACCTCCCAAGTGCTGGGATTAAAGGCGTGCGCCACCACGCCTGACTTTATCTGTTCATTTCTAAATCTGTGAATTTGTATGTTCTCTTTATTTTAGTTAGTTGAGTCTCTCAATCTTGTTTATCGTCCCAGAAAATCAGAAATTAGATTCATTGAATCTTCATATTTTTTTCTTGTTTCTATTTTGTTGATTGTCCACTCATGTTTTTATTCTTACTATTGACTAAGTTTGTATTGTTTGTTCTCATTTAACCAAATTAGGAGTCTCATCAAAAATCACTTATTTGTATTTGCTTTTATTTTCTTGGTGTTGTTATTATTTTTGTTGTTTCAAGGCAGGGGATTCTTTGTGTAGCCCTGGCTGTTCTGGAACTTGCTCTGTAGACCAGGCAAGATCTAACTCAGAGATATGTCTGTTTCTGCCTTCCTATTTCTCAGATTAAAGGCCTGTACCACTATGCTAACCTCATTTTTAATATTTATTTATTTATTTATTTATTTATTTATTTAATGTAGGTACTTAAAGCTAAACATTTTCCTAGGAGGACTGCTTTCAATGTGTTCCAGATTCTTTATTGTGCTGTGTTTTCATTTTTAAATTTACTTCCAGAGTCTTTTTTTTTATTTATTTCTTGATTTTTTTCTTTAACCCATTCATCATTTAGTAATTAGTTATTTAATCTTCATAAATTTTCATATTTGCTAAAAGTTTTGGGTTTTTTTCTGTCACTTTAAAATTTTACTCAACTGTGGTAAGAAATAGGATGTAATAAGAATAATTTCAATTTTTTTGAATTCCTAAAGATTTGTTCTGTGTCCTTCAATGTGATATATTTTAGGAAACCTTCCCTATACTACTGAATAGAATGTGTATTCTTTCATATTTAGATAGAATATTATGTAGTTATCATTAAGCTCATTTGATGGATGGAATCAATTAATTCTTATGTTTCTATAGTTTTTGTGCAGATAACCTGCCTATTGGAGAAAAGCAGTTACTTAAATCACCTACTAATAATGGCTTTATATTAATCTGTACATTTAAATACAGTAATACTTTTTATTAAATTAGTCACCACAGAAATTATTGCATATGTGTTTTTAAAAAGTAATGTCTTCTTGATTATTTCCTTGATTTTATAGAATAAATTTCCCTCATTATCTTTTCTGATTACATTTAGTTTGAAGTCTATTTTTTCTGTTATTAGAATATTGATGTTTCTTTCTTCCTGGTTCTAATTGTAGTACTTTTGTCTACCCATTTACTCTAAGGACGTTCTTCACTTTAAAACTAAGATGTGTTTCTTGGAAACAAGAGTTAGATGGATTCTGTTTCTTGATCCATTTAGTCAGACTGTGTCTTTTGATTGAATTGTGATCATCATGTTGAGTTTTGGTGTCATTTGTGTTCTCAGTAGTATTTTGTGTTTTAATACTTTGTACTTTGTCCATGGTCCATCTGTTATGCTCACTTCACTCTTCAGGCCAAAATGTTTTGTGTATTTTCTTTAGATTAGGTTTAGATAAAACTTTTTAAAGCTGTTTATGTTATGGAATATTTTTCCATTTTATTAAATTGTAGTAGCTAGGTTTGGGGGTTATATTAGTCTATGATGTCTGGCTGTAGTGTTTACAACTTGAGGTAAATTGCTTCAGACTCTTCTGGATTTAGAAGTTTTATTAAGAAGTCACCTATTATTCTAATAACTTTTATATGTTACCAGAGTTTTTCTATCTTGCATATTTCAATATACTTCTTTTGTCATGTATACTTTGTATTTTAACTATGGTAGTCCATGAAAATCTTTTTCTCTGGTCTGGTATATTTGTTGCTCTGTGTATTGTGTTTTCATGAATGTATGTTTCCTTAGCTTGAGGATATTTTTTTTCTATAATCTTGTTGAAGATTTGAATTATGCCATGATTTGAGATTTTTTCCCCCTCATCTATACTTGTAATTTTAAACTTTGTAATTTTAATAGTGTCCTACATTTTCCATGTGTTTCTTTCCTGTGTTTTAAATGTTGTCATTATTGTTGCTTCGAAATTTTCATGCTTATTTGTTCTAATGTCTCTATTTTATCTTTAAGACCTGATATTTTTGTATTCTGTCTTCTGTCAGATTCATTCTACTTGTAAGGCTTTCTGTTGAGATTTCTAGTTGGGCTGTTGTGCTTTTCAATTCAATCTTCATTTCACCTTGAGTTCCCTTAAATGTTTCTACCTCCTGATAATTTTTTTCTCAAGTCTTAGAGTATTTTGGTCTTTTCCCTTACCCTTATGTTTCTGTTTTGTTGGGCTTCAGCTATTTAGTCTCAATAAGTTCTTTCTCCTTAATTTCTGTGAGCTGCTTTCTGTTGGTGGTGGTGGTGATGGTGGTAGTGATGGTGGTGGCGGTGGTGGTGGTGGTGATGATCGTGGTAGTTGTGGCAGTATATATCTTCTTTAAACACATTGAATTTTTTGAGGAGATTTATAATTCTTTAAGTTCTGTGTCCTGGAGTTCATACAGGTAGTCTTTATTGACAAGATTTCCTACAGGATTCACATGTTGCAAGAGAAGATATTAGCTTTGTCTTTCATATTGTTGGTATTATTACAATGATATATGTAAATATGATGGAGAGTGGTTAATGGGGGTGGGAGACACCAACACATATGGACTTCTTTTTTAGTTCTGAATGAGTTGTAGATGGTAAGGGGGAGAAGAGAAGACATGGGGTAGGTATGGGTCTATATTTTAAAAATGACTTAAGTGGAAAGAACTCAACTGAGCAAAGAAGAGTGGGCTGGTATGCACGATGATCTTCCTGTTTTAAGTAAAAAATATGGGGGCAAATAGATCCGAGTGCAAATGTTGAATATGACATGGTAGAGTTCTGTGTTTGATGGATAGGTAGGGAAGATATTGATCAAAGACTGTATTTCCTCTTATTTAAAAGCAGGAATGGCAAAACTAGACTGGTTCACTGGTTGTGAGACACAGGCTGACTGGTAGATTGAAAAAAAAAAAAAAAGAAATAGGCATGGATGAAGAAGTTATGAATACTCATGAGGCTAGACCCTGGAAGAGTACAAAGTCCAAATAAAGAATGAGGGCAGGAAACATGAGCAAAGGGTCTTGTGTGTGAATGCTGCTAGGGCAGACACTGTCTGTGGGACTCAAACTACATATGGTAAATTAAGGAAAAACAAGTATCGACAGTAGAGGGTATTCACTAGGCCAAAGGCTGGAATAGGAAGTGGGATATGGGTATAGAATTGTGTGTTGGAGGCAATAGAGCTTACCAAATTTTTGAAACATAAAAATATTTCTTTGATATACCATTATGTCTAGAGGATAAACAGTACAATGCACATTGAATATAAGCATTTGGTATACTTCATATATAGTCATAAAGATGTATGGTGTCATTCAAAATGGTAGAACTGCTAGCACTGCATGATAAATACAAGAATTATATAGACAAAATCACTTTACTTCTATTGCTTCTATTTTTAACTTGAATTTTAATTCCTCAACAATTTTTAATCCCTCAACAATTCCTGACTTACTTGTCACCTCATACCTTATTTTAAGGCTCCCATTAAGTTGTAATGAATGCAAACTTCCAGAGATACTGCATTGTTGTTTTAAGTTCAGATGTAACACTTATAAGAATATTTGTTATATTCCAAGATACTAAGAACCAGTATTCAATAAACAGGTGTTGGATCAGTAAATAAATACAGAAAAATCCAGATACCAAGAAGATTTGTAGTATTTGTTCCTGATAGGAAAGACAGAAAAAAAACCACCTGTGGGTGTAGATTTTAAAGGAAGTTGAAGCATAAAATTCATTTATCTGCCTTTCTATCAACCTCAGTGTGGTTTATATCTAAGAAGACATTGCTGTGGATTGACACTGGGTACCTGGCTGAAAGAAATACTAATTTTCTTCAAAGAATTAGAATATTATCCTAATATAAGGCTTTAAGATAAATATTCTTCAAAATGTTAATAATAATAATAATAATAATAATAATAATTTATATATCATATATCATGTATCACATATCGCATACCATGTAGCATATATAATGTATCATATACTATCATCATGTATCATAATTATATATTTTTATATATTATATATAATTATATGGAGGGGGAAGTCCTGGGAAAGGGAGAATGTAAAATGGAATAGGAGGTTAAATACTGAAGGAACAAATGATGTTAAACTCACAGCTGTGGCTTCTTTGAATTATAAGTCCATACTGAAACATACCTGTAGATTAAATCAAGAGAGAATTAGATAATATTACACAAACCATACAAAATTTTCCTAAAAATAGGTGAAAAGTTAAAAAACCATTCCTGCTCAATATAAATATTTGAGGTAAATGTTCAGTGAAGTATATTGAAAGTCAAATTTACCTTTTGAAGTTTAGGACTAAAAAATGGTTTAAAATACAGCATACAAAAAATTAAGCATATTAAAAAGTAACCAAATAATCCCAGGTTATATAGCTACATGAATGTTAGAAAATAGTGCAATCATTATTAAAGTTAAATGTGACTTATACAAAGAGATCAAGGTAAATTAATAAAGATGGGACAAAAATATGACTCTGACATGTATCTAATGGATACATATTATGCTAAAGTTGCATATTATAGCATGATGTTCTGACAGATTTGATGAAAACACAGACACATAAGTGACTCGATTATATATTACCAATTGCTGAAGGCACATTCTCAGTGACATATGTGTGATGGCCAGGTTAAGAATATTCTTGCTCTTTTTAAGATTTTGTTCTCAGATGTAGAACTTGAAACCCTGCTTTCTGCATTTCCTAAACAATTGGCACTGACTTTATCTTAACTTCAAATTTCTTATTCTAAATTGTGACTATACTACTACACACAGGAGATCCTTGCAAAGATTAGGAGAGTTAGTAAAGGCAGAGTATATAATGTCTCCACTTGTGTTTGGGTCATTAATTTTTATTGCAATTTTTCTCAATTCTTTACTAAATCCCTAAAAATCTAAGCATTTATTTTATTTAGTTTTACTTTATGTTATTTTCTTCCTCTATTTTTCCTCTTTTCAGTGCTACATCCTATGTTTCTGAGGTAAAAGTTCCAGAGATGTGATATGTCATTTTAAATGTATGAGCTACATAAAATTAAAAGCTCTCTTGTAAATGAATAATGAATTGGGAACACTGTGCACAGAGTTTTTGTTGGAAGCCATGGTATAAATATAGGGAATTTTCAAAATTTCAATTGAAGATGAGAAAAACAAATTTTATTATTGTGATTGTTGTTACCTATTTCTGTATATGTATAAATATAGTCAATCTGTATCTTACTTCTTTGTATTTTCTCAGCAGTGACCATTTGTTACTAGATTATCATTTAGTATTTATTTCCAATGGAAGACTGCTTCTCCCATTCTCAGTAGTTCTTTGTGTTAAGACTCTTTCCATCTACTTTGGAGTGTCTATGGTCATCGTTATTTAGCTCATGTTTATGCAGTCATAATGCTGAGATTTTATGATTGTAGATTCTTGCATTACCATAAAAGACACAATCTCACGAAATCTCCCTGGTTCTCTACCTCTCACAACCTTTCCGCAACCCCTTCTACAATGTTTCCTGAACCTGATGTGTAGGAATGGCTTTGTAGATGTATCCTTTGGGACTTGGCTCCACAGCTCTAAATTTTGATTGATTATGGTTTTCTGACATGTTCTCCGTGTCTTGCAAAGAGAAGTTCCCTTTAAGAAGGGTGAAAAGTAGCCGGGGTGTGGTGGCACACGCCTTTAATCCCAGCACTCAGGAGGCAGAGGGAGGGGGATTTCTGAGTTCCAGTTCAGCCTGGTCTACAAAGTGAGTTTCAGGACAGCCAGGGCTACACAGAGAAACCCTGTCTCGAAAAAAACAAAACAACAAAAACAAAACAAAACAAAACAAAACAAAACAAACAAACAAAAAAGGTGAATAGTGCATTTACCTATTAGTGTAATAACAAATATTTAGAATGTATTTAGTGATTTGCTAGCTTAGTAAAGTGGTGGTGTAGGTTCTCCAACAAGATCTATGAGTTCACATGCCCTCAGTGGTTGACTAGATTTCTAGTAACAGGCATGATTTCCTTCTTGTTGAGTGAATCCAACTAGAGAGCTCTTGGTTACTTCCAAGATATAGATGGCACTAGTACACCCATAGAATTGTTGTGGTTCATAAAGGTCATACCTGGGGTAAGATTGTTGGTTACTTCCCTCTTTTGGAAGCTTTCCTACTGCCTCTGGTACCATAAATCCTAGCCCTAAGAGGCGTTCAAGGCAGATACAGCTCTCAGGCTGTTGGGCCCTATGTTGGAAGTGTATGGTCTCTTCAGCAATGGAGATTTACCTTACACTGTGGGATGAGAAAGGCAAACAAGGGCAGTTGTAATAACTGTAATAACTTGTAATGTTTGGGGAATCTCTTGGGTAACAACTCACATGGATAAAGACACACTCAAAATCACATGGAAACTGAAAATTAAAATTTATAAGTCATTAAATAAAAATACAAACAAAAAGAATGCAAGAAGTAAGGGTAGGAAAATGGAGTATATCTTGAGGGAGTTAAGGGGACAAGTTAGAAGTAAATGTAAAAAAAATGCATTGTATTTTTATTATCAAAGCTTTATTAGATCATGAAAAATCTTCACTGAATTAATAAAATATTTTAAATACCACTATTTACAAATGTTTTATGAAGACATCAGAGATTCTTGAGAATAAAACCTAAGAAAACTGAGTTGCACAGAAAAAAAATTATTATTTAATACTGAGTGGTGGAAATCAGTCATATTTTTTTCATTATTACTTGTTGATTATAACAATATCAGATACATGTAGGGCTTAAAATAGACAAAAAGCTATATTCATGGAAGAAATAAAAATTCCGATAGTAACCTTAAGGACCACAGAGACTAGTGCAACTCTCAGATTCATAGTTATGTAGCAAGCTTTCAGCTTCTTATGAACTGTCCTAGTACTCCTTTCTCCTATTTCTTTTGGGCCTTTAAGGGTAAAAATGTGGTGAAAATTATTACAACATTCTATTGTTTGTAAGATACAACTATTTGTATTTTATCCATGACACAAAATTAAACTAGTGTACAAGTGAATTTTTTATTAATATTTAAAGTAATTAGAATACCGATCACTACAATTATATTCAAATTTTCACTATTATTTAACTAGTTTCTAGTTTAAATTTCATATTAACTTTTATTTAAATTCCACAAGAGAAAGCTTTCCTATGTAAATTTTACTATCTCATTAACATGGTTATGCTATAAATTTTTGATTAGATGCCAAATGTGCTGAATTTGGATGCATAATTGAGTCACTTCAATTATAATGCCCTTCAAGTCTAATAAATACAAGCATGTCAAAACAGATTCACAAAAGGAAGCTGTTTTGTCTTCTCAGCACATCACAGTACCTTCTTCAAATGTGACCATAAAACTGGTCACAAAACAGGCCTCAACAGATATAAAAATATTGAAATTGTTCCATGCATCCTATCAGATCACCACAGAATAAGGCTAATCTTCAATAACAACATAAATAATAGAAAGCCAATATTCATGTGGAAGCTGAANAACACTCTACTCAATGATACCTTGGTCAAGGAAGAAATAAAGAAAGAAAGTAAAGACTTTTTTAGAGTTTATTGAAAATGAAGCCACAAAACACCAAAATTTATGGGACACAATGAAAGCAGTCCTAAGAGGAAAACTTATAGCTCTGAGGGTTTCTAAAAAGAAACTAGAGAGAGCATACACTAGCATCTTGACAGCATACCTAAAAGCTCTAGAAGCAAAGGAAGGAAATTCACCAAATAGGAGTAGACCAAAGGAAATAATCAAATTCAGGGCTGAAATAAACCAGGTGGAAACAAAAAGAACTATTCAAAGAATCAGCCAAACCAGGAGCTTCTTCTTTGAGAAAAGCAACAAGAAAGATAAATGCTTGGCCAGAGTAACTAGAGGGCACAGGGACAGTATCCTAATTGACAAAATCAGAAATGAAAAGGGAGACACAACAGAACCTGAGGAAATCCAAAGCATCACCAGATCCTACTAAAATGTGTTATATTCAACAAAACTGAAAAACCTGGAGGAAGTGGACAAATTCCTAGACAGATACCAGGTACCAAAATTAAATCAGGATCAGATTAATGATCTAAAAAGTCGCAAATCCCCTAGTGAAATAGTAGTAATAGTCTCCCAACCAAAAAAAGCCCAGGACCAGATAGGTTTAGTGCAGAGTTCTATCAGACCTTCATAGAAGGCCTAATTCCAAATCTCCTCAAACTATTCCACAAACTAGGAACAGAAGGTACTCTACCCAATTCATTCTATGAAGCCACAATTACTCTGATACCTAAACCACATAATGAACCAACAAAGAAGAACTTCAAACCAATTTTCCTTATGAATATTGATACAAAAAATATTCAATCAAATTCTTGTAAACTGAATTCAAGAACACATTAAAACAATCATCCATCATGATTAAGTAGGATCTATTCCAGGGATGTAGGGGTGATTTAATATATGGAAATCCATCAATGTAACCGACTATATAAACAAACTCAAAAAGAAAAACCACATGATCATCTAGTCAGATACTCTACTCAAATCTGAAGGGTCTATTCTTGGTTGATGATTAATGGGAAAGGCTCTATCTCTTTGTGGGAAATGTCATACCTGGGCAAGTGCTTCTGGGCTGTGTAAGAAAGGATAAGCAAGCCATGGGGAGTAAGCTGGGAAAAAATTTCCCCATGGCTTCTGTTCTAGTTTTTGCCTCCAGATTCCTAACTTGAACTCCTATCCTGAATTCTATTCATGATCGACTGTGATGTAGAGAGATAAGTTGAAATAAACCCTTTCCTCTCCAAGTTTGTCATAGTGTATTATCATTATGACCTTAACTAAGATGTGTGTGTGTGTGTGTGTGTGTGTGTGTGTGTTTGTGTTGCTACCTCCTTAAGTCAAAATGTAAGCAATTAACATGAAAATGTAATAGTCTTAATGAGTGTTTTATGGTGTTTCTATAGTTGGATAGGCTAAACATGGGAAGGCTTGTGTGTGGTTAGGAAAAGCAGAGAATCTGTGAGGATTTTGGAGGAATCCATGCACAGTACACACAATTTCTTCCCCAGATAGGAAGGCTGAGGAAGGCTTGCTCTTTGAGGATGTACTTTACTATATATGCTATGTTGGACTTAATTTTATAAGTCCTTGGTCTTCATCTACCTGGTGTTGAGATTCCAATGATATGTCATCACTTTCTGTTTAGCTCAATGAGTTTAAGACAGTTCTTATGAACTGTCCCAGTACTCCTTTCTCCTATTTCTTGTGGGGCTTTAAGGGTAAAAATGTGGTGAAAATTATTATAACATTCTATTGTTTGTAAGATACAACTATTTGTATTTTATCCATGACACAAAATTAAACTAGTGTACAAGTGAATTTTTTATTAATATTTAAAGTAAGTAGAATACCGATAACTACAACTATATTCAAATTTTTACTATTATTTATCTAATTGATACGAATTTCAGTATCCAATAATTAAGCCCAAGGCATTTCAGACTAAGAATTCACTATGTAAAGATTTTCAATCAGTTATTATCAATTCAAAGAAATAAAACAAGTATAAGGAAACAAAGGTACATATTTCTGGCATAACATCAATGCAGCAGTCCTTGATACTCATAAAGAATATATTACCTGCATGCAGAGGATGCCTGTAATTACAAGTGGAATTGAGCTCCACCTGTACAGGTGATGCATTATTAATTTGTTAGAACTTTGATATTCAGAATCATCATGTGGTTTAAAAGATTCTCAATATAAAGAGTTACAGTCATCATCCAATGAGATCATTCAGCAGGCAAAGTGCTTATCTCGAAGCCTAAGAACTTGATCTCATTTTTGAAACCCATGTAATAGAAAGAAAAATTGAATCCTGCCTTTTTTCTCTGACCTTCACACATGGCACATAGGCCTCCTCACCAGCATGCTACATCTACTCCAGTAATGACACACATGACAGGCCAAAAGCCTGGATGCAGTCCCAAGGCAAAAATTTCACAGAAACTTAGTCTCCTGAACTGTGGCATCCCATAGCAAGTATGCTCCAAACTTGTCCTTGCAAATGGTTCTGTGTGCTTTCTTTCAGTATTGTTTTATTATAGGAATCTCCAAGCAATGACTTGCCAAATACCTAAGCAAAACCGAACTTTGCTTCCTGGCCTTCACCAATGCCCTGGGTAGTCCTTGAGCTGACTCTGGGCTTGGAATTCAGTAAAAATTTGCCTATTCAGTGACATTCAGAATTGCCTCTAGTAAGAGAGATAGTGAAAGAAATCAGGCATTACTCTCTACTAAATAGAGTTAAAAATCTCAGGGCAAGCTTAGCAAAGTAAGTTTAGAATTCTTATTATAGTTATGTATGGCAGACTACACTACTTATTAGTAGAAAGTCCCCCCACACTATCACTTAGAATAAAAGCCAAGTCGCTCCCATATACAGGAATTTACAATGGTTTAGGAAGTAGATCAGGCTGTGGTTTTAGAGTATTGCATTATTCATGAGAAGGTTAGCTAGAGCTGAACTCCCTAATTAGAACCATGACTTGGGCTTGAAAGCCCTTGCCCCAGGAGTGTAAAGACCTTACACCTGGCTTCTAAGAATATAGCTGACCTTAGATAGAGCTAACTGTGTCTCAGTTTTTTTTATTGCCCAGTTCCTTCCAGTCTTTGTGTTTGCAGTCCTCTGTTTTGTGTAAGAGTCATTAAGCATCTGGTAACCTCATTGTACCTTGCTGATGTGTCACCTAACTTCCCTATTTTCTTCTGTATAAAAAGTTTGATGCTTGATTTGGCAAATTACATTCAGATACAGCACACTCCATTGTGTTCTATGTGTTTGTCACACCCTTCTTGCCAACTACTGCCCACCTGCTGGAACCCCTGATTCCCCATAGATTGATAGAGGCCGACTGGGGCTGATCCATAGCACCAGCACTTTACAGACATAGACAGTAAGGATTTCTCTAAAAAGAAAAGTTTCATTAAAAAACTCAAGAGTGTCAACTGAGGAATACAGAATGGCTGAGAAGTACCTGAAGAAATTGTTCAACATCCTTAATCACCAGGGAAATGCAAATCAAAACAACCCTGAGATTCCACCTCACACCAGTCAGAATGGCTAAAATCAAAAATTCAGGTAACAGCAGATGCTGGAGAGCATGTGGAGAAAGAGGGACATTTTTCCATTGTTGGTGGGATTGCAAGCTTGTACAACCACTCTGGAAATCAGTCTGGCAGTTCCTCAGAAAATTGGACGTAGTACTACAGGAAGATCCAGCAATACCTCTCCTAGGCATATATCCAGAAGATGTTCCAACTTGTAATAAAGAAACATGCTCCACTACGTTCATAGCAGCTTTATTTATAATAACCAGAAGCTGGAAAGAACCCAGATGTCCCTCAACAGAGGAATGGATCCAGAAAATGTGGTGCATTTACACAATGGAGTAATATGCAGCTATTAAAAAGAATAAATTTATGAATATTTAGGCAAACAGATTGTACTGGTTAGCTTTGTGTCAACTTGACACAGCTGGAGTTATCAC
>NC_034611.1:8980430-8982490 GCF_900095145.1 Mus pahari | reverse complement strand
CACTTTGTTCCTTCTTAGAATGGGGAACAAAATACCCATGGAGGGAGTTACAGAGACAGAGTTTGGAGATGAGACAGAAGAAACAACCATGCAGAGACTGCACCATTCTAGGATCCATACCATAATTAATCACCAAACGCAGACACAAATGCATGTGCCAGCAAGATTTTGCCGACAAGACCCTGATATAGCGGACTCTCATGAGGCTATGCCAGTGCCTAGCAAATATAGAAGTGGATGCTCAGAGTCATCTATTGGATGGAACACATGGCTCCCAATGGAGGAGCTAGAGAAAGTACCCAAGGAGCTGAAGGGGACTGTGACCCTATAGGAGGAATAGCAATATGAACTAACCAGTACACACTGTGCTCATGTCTCTAGCTGCATATGTAACAGAAGATGGCCTAATTGGCCATCATTGGGAGGAGAGGCCCTTGGTCTTGCCAAGATTATATGCCCCAATACAGGGGAATATCAGGGCCAGGAAGCAGAAGTGGGTGGGATGGAGAGCAGGGTGGGGGGAAAGTATAAGGGAGTTTTGGAATAGTATTTGAATTGTAAATGAAGAAAATATCTAATAAGAAAATTGAAAAAAAAAAAAACACCCTCAAGAGTTTATTTGGACTGGAAGTACAAATAAAAGAGAACTCGCAAACACACTATAAAAATGGTATGAAAAATCCAAAGGGAAAATGGTAGAAGACAATTAATCATATACTCAGAAACCTACCAAATGCTATCATATATGTCAGCACACAGAGATGAAATGTCATCACACTTGCCAGCACCTGTCTTTGATGTGCCATCATACATGTCAGTACAAGGCTATAAGATACACTCGCACATGGCAGCTTTCATCTACTAAATGTCATCTCATATATCAGCATTCATAACTCCATGACACACTGATGAGATATTGCATTCAGAAACCAGTAGCAGTGGGCTTTTGGTTGTTACTTGATCCACCTGTAATAAGCCATGTTTTGTTTCACCATTATAATACCATTATTTCTGTATTCTAAGAATAATTTAAAATGAACAAGTAAGGATTTTATTTATTGCACCATTCACATAGAACTCAGCTGTATATCTGTTGCTTGAGCTATGTATATATAATCTCTCATGTAATGCATGGTGCCTTTTAAAAGTGAACTTAATATTTCTCATATATTGGCAGTCCCTTAACTACTGAAAATAATTTAAAATGTCAAGCCTATCTGTGGCTCTAAAGAGAAAACTAGTCTGTTGTCATAAAAAGCAAGGAGAGAAATCATGGGTGTCCTCATTCCTTTTATCCAGTTCTCTACTTCACATTCTCTTTTATTTTGAAGCTTCTAATAAAATAATATTTTCCGGGGAAGTTCTACACAGGTAAACATGTGTACTGAAAAATATCCTGTTTCCGTCAAATCCATACTTTTCCTTTTTATTAAGCTCTATATTCCCCAAGTCTGGTCAAAGCATGTTTCTCAAAATCATGCATGATGACCAAGAGTTAACAGCATAGCTCTGTCTTCAAGTAATAGAGGCCACCACTATGATTCAACTCTAGAGCCACATAGCATCCTATTGTGATGCTTCAAATATGCCAGGGGAAAAGACAAGAAGTCAGCAGCTGAAATTAGCATGTGCCCTTTGTAATTAAAGCCATTGATACTTTGTCTTTTGGATTACAGGGGTAAGAACTACACAATTCAAAGAAGTACACTGAAGTTTGTGTCTTTTCTTTATTATCTTTATCTTCTTGCAGGAATTCGGTACGGATATCTTAATTGTATGTGCTGTGTATAAATATAATAGTAAGTCAAGGATAACTTGAGCTGTATTTGCATAAATAATTGCAAATTTTGAGAATTAGCAGTATCTAAAAAGGGGACTATTTCAAGCAATTGTAAGTCATGAGATATATATTGGCTATCAGTATACAAATTAAGAGCTTGATATTTCAACATTTTAAAAACAGTGGCAGATGCTGGCGAGGTTGTGGAGAAAGAGGAACACTCCTCCATTGCTGGTGGGATTGCAAGCTTGTACAACCACTCTGGAAATCAGTCTGGCGG
>NC_034611.1:8977735-8979330 GCF_900095145.1 Mus pahari | reverse complement strand
GGGGAGCAGGGGCGGGGGTGTGGTATAGGGAACTTTCGGGATAGCATTTGAAATGTAAATGAAGAAAATAATAATAAAAAATGTAACTTAAAAAAAAAGAAAATGGAAGCATGATAACAGTGTAAAGAGCAAAATTCAGGGTTTTTTAATTTTGATTTTATTTCATTAACTTATGATTTATTTGGTAAGTTATTCTAGCTTTTAATTAACCATGGTTTCTAAGTCAGAAGTTCATTAGAACTGAGAGAATTTTTCAGGTTCCTCAAACAATGAAAACTCTTCAATGACATTTAAGGCAGGCGAATTTCTGAGTTCGAGGCCAGCCTGGACTACAGAGTGAGTTCCAGGACAGCCAGGGGTATACAGAGAAACCCTGTTTTGAAAAACCAAAAAATAAAAAATAAAAAATAAAAAAACAAAAAAACAAAAAAACAAACCAACACACACACACACACACACAAAAAAAAAAAAAAAAAAACAGTGACTACAGCACATAATTCAGGTATTTGTGCTGAAGTAGAGGGAAACTCAAAAGAATAAACATGTGATCCAGTCACGTATGTGTATCTCCCATAGATGAATTGTTTATAAATACAGTAGATGCAATCTTTATGTGATGAATGCATAAATTTACAGGAAATACAAAAGCATGCATATTGGCAAATTGTAGCAACTTGTCTTTTGGATAATGATTATCAATTTTTGTGGAGAAACACTTCTTGTAATCTACCATGTCTGGATAGCTCCTCTGAGCTCAGTGCAAAATGGAGGAATTCCTTTACCAACAGGGCTTCCCCTTTCCTGACCTTCTCTGGGAATACCAACCTTCCACATCTGCTACCTGGGGAAGGTCAAGCAGTCCTTGTCATACTTGCAAGTTCAACTTCTTTCCTTATAAGAACCCAACTAACTAGTACCTAGCATTCCTAGAATGCTTCTCCACACACATGAGGGAATCACAGTACTTTAAAGTCTTGCCAATAATTTTATAATCACAAGTAAAACTCCTTTCCACTCACCCTTTCCCACCCTGAATAAAGGTATGCACACAAGCTAAGATTGGCAAATAGAGCTGTTTCATTAAAATCCTCGGAAAAGAAATTCTCTGCCCTGGCACTCCCAGCTAGATGGGAATCCTATAGATCTGACCTGTTCTAGATGCTGCTTCATCCTTCCAGTCCAGTGTGTAGTGACATCTGGACATCCTGAGGGAGAAAACACGCATGTATATCACAAGCATCTAAATGCTACTACTAATAAGAATGAGAATAATGGCAAAATAAAAATAGGACAGAACAAACAAACAATATGAGAGTCAAAGGAGAAGCACTGAAATCATATGTAGATTTACAAGATACATTTGCACACAGAAATCCTATAAATACAGAAATAGAAGCCTTGATATATAAATAAAAGACCTGTAACTGTAAAACAACCCAGATAAAGCATTAGAAGTCATTAAAAGAAAAGAAACAAAATATATCTAAGTTTTTTGATGCTGTTGGCCATCTATTGCTGGGTATGGGGTTTATAAACCTGAAGCATGCTCTTAAATGTGATTTGTATAGCCAGTGAGGCTCTATAGAAATTTTGAA
>NC_034611.1:8972218-8977650 GCF_900095145.1 Mus pahari | reverse complement strand
GTGTGTGTGTGTGTGTGTGTGTGTGTGTGTGTGTGTGTGTTAGAGGAAGAGGGTAAAGGGAAAACCCACACCCTGCCAGAGTTTTACCTATTTTCTGGTCTGTCAGGTGTTATCTACCTTCTACTCATACCCAGGTGGGCATCTAAGCCTCTTAGCCACTCTTCTGGGAGTGGCAAGGGGCAGCTCTACCTGGGATTCCTGGAGCTACTTTGCTAAAGCCACTGGGGTTATGGGAGAGAGGGCTGTAGGAAGAGGTTCCCAACACTGATGAGAGTGAGTACAGCCTTGATGAGCTCTTATGGTTTTAGAGCTTTATTATAGAAAGACAGCAGGAAAGATAAGGGAGGGAGGAAGAGAGAGAGAGAGAGAGAGAGAGAGAGAGAGAGAGAGAGAGAGAGAGAAGGCTCAAGAGAAAGATAGTAAGAGGAAGAGAGGAGAAGTGAGAGGAGAGAGAAGCGAGAGGAGAGAAGACAAAGAGGAGAGAGGGGGTGAGAGTGGGGGTAAGAGGTAAGAGAGTAAGAAGTAAGAGAGACAAGTAAGAGAGCAAGCAGGGGCTGAACAGCCCTTTTTAAAGTATGCTGTCTTATCTTATTGTTGCTAGGTAACTGGAGAGGTGTTTAGCCTGAAGGTCAGAAGCTTAGGCCATTGCCTATGTGACTTCTAGCCATGCTTCTCTTGTGGGGGCTGTGGAGGGAGGTAACTTAGGCAGGGTCCATCGTTCCAGGAGCATGATAGGATACCTAGTGTGTCATTAAAGTGAATTATCACCCTTCGGGGTTCAGACCTCAGCTCAACTGGAGACCAGCCTAAAGCTCAATTACACACACACACACAAACACACACACACACACACAAACACACACACACACACACTAAATTCTGTATTCTATCTTGCTTGCTATGGGCTGCATTCTTCTGGTTCCTTCAAATGGTGGCTATGCCTCTCTATCCTGCATGGTTTCTCCTTCCCACACACTCTCCCAGCATGGCTGCCTTCCCCTCCTTCTCTCCTCCTCCTGCTCCCAAGACTGGGCTGGAATCCTCAAGCCCCACCTCTGTCTACTCTGCCTAGGAATTGGCTTCCAGCATCTTTATTTACCAATCACAACCAACATGGGACAGGGTCCCTCAGTGTCTTATAAGTAAGAAGTTTGGGGGAGCAAAATTAGCATTAGAATACAAGCAGCATTAGGCCAAAACCATTATAAATATTTTTCCATTTGGTAGCTTACCACTTTGTCTGAATGATTTGATAGTGTTTTTTGTTATACAAAAGCTTTGGAGTTTTATGTGGTATCTTTTTAATTGTTATGGTTAGAGCCTATGTTATTGGTGCTCTGTTCAGAAAGTCTCTCTGTGTGCTAATGAGTTCAAAGCTTATTTCCCCACTTTTTTCTGTCTCAGCTTCCTGCCACAGATAGGAGAGGACAAATTTTGCAAATTGTGACATGTTTCGTCATGGGCTCCATACTCTACTGAGTTCCACATTTAGTTTAATCCTCTACAGCTACAATCAGAAAGCTCTATATACTTTCTTCTTTGAAGGTGTGTTCTATAAACCAAGTCCAGGTGAGCATTTGTGTGAGCATAGCGGTCACTTGCAATGTGTAAGCTTTTGGTTCCTACATGATCCATTCATATATCAAATTTGTAACACAGCATGGGCATGACTGCTCACAATGCATAAAGTTCAGTGAGAATCTACAAAAGTTCAAGGTGGACATGTCACAGTTTTGAATGAGTAGATAAGAGGGGACGCTACTGAGATCAGTCAAACATCCGCTCCAAATGGAGTTCCATCTCCATCAGTGAGGCTGATTTCCTAGGACTGTAGGCTAGCCCTTCTGACACGTAGTACTGGTGAACATATTTTCATGTTTTATCCTACATTGTTTCTAATGAATTGTCTATTCGTTTTTGTTAGAATATATACTCACTGTAATTTGTTGACTATTGCTTTTGTTTACTAGAATTAAATCTTGTATTAGACAAATGGCTTAAATTTTTTCCACCACTAATTTTCTCATTTCTTTTTGTACAATGTTCCTTGTGCTGTTGAGGGTTATCCTTTGTTTCATTGTTATTTCCAAAAGAACTGATGGTAACTGATATTGCTTTTTGTATCCTAGAAAGAAAAAAAAATGACTGGATCATTTTTATAATGATAGCTGATTGAGGTGCTTTGTAGAAATATTTCTGTCATGTAATCTCACTTTCATAGTATCTATTATTCTAAGATATTTTCTCATGAATATTTTTGAATACTTTCAAAGACAGTTTTCTGCACATATCAGGGAAAATAATAGCCTTTATTCTCTTAATAGGAGGAACATAAGCTTACTTTTCTGAGTTTTGTTCTTTCTTTGTATTTCGACTGTGATGATCTTATAAAAATAATTTGGACTTCTTTCTCCCATTTCTACAAAAACAGCTATTTATGCTAAGAAGTTTTAAGTCTCGTTGCCTGCCTCCTGGAATTCTTTGTTACCACTATGTCAGATCCTAATGTTTCTTATCACCTTTCATCACCAAGCATCTCTATTTCTTTTATTGATCATCAATCAATCATTCTCAGCAAACCCTGTGACATCACATATTGATTATTATCAGCTTGATTCCAGTATGGGCCTATGGTCTGGCCTTTTTCTGTTCTTCCTCCTCCCTTTATCACCAGTAAGGCCAGTTAAAACTAGAGAAAAACAAACATAAAATATAAATATATTTTTGTATATATTTGTCACAACTTTAAATATTTTTATATTTAATATTAGAGTATTTAAGCTTACTTTATGCTATTACATTGGAAAGATGAACACTGAAGCAGTGAAACTTAAGTAGAGAGGTGGGGAGAGGGGAAAGAGGAGGGTCCATCTAAACAGTATATGAAAATACCATAAGGAAACCTGATATTCAGTGTTATATCCATCAAATAAAGTTTTCAAAAATTGAACAAAAGCATATTATGTGGGTGCTGCTCCCAGAATCAATAGGTTAGAAAACCAGCAAAAATGGAGAATATGGATGACATCAATTTTTCAGAGGGCATTTGATTTGAGATGTCAGGGGGTTAATGCCTGATATTTATGAAGCTGGGTTACACAAAAGAAGCATGTTTTTATTATTTTCTGAAGTTGAGCCCATAGGACGTGGGGAAAACAGGTGTGAAGTCCTTTTATATTTGCCTGTGTGCATGAATGAAATTGATCCACTTGCTTGATAGGCTGTGAATACTCCTGTAAAGAGTACTCAATCTATGAGGACATATCCCTCAGATATAGGAACTGGCAGGGCATTATGGGATCTGGTATGTTGATATAGGGGTGATGTTGCCCCTGTAAGTGGCTAGAGGCATGATGTCAAATTTGACAAAGGATCTTGATAAGCAAGGCAACAAATTAACAGCATATACACTGAGGGAAGGTTAGACTGCCCATTGAATTTTTTGACAGCCAAATAACATATAGTTCCTTATAGTGCATGTATATGTGTAGGGGGTGGGGGTCATGGGGTAATTCTATGAATTGAATAATGTGGGATTTTCCCCCCAGTGTAATAGATGTCATGGTTCTCCTCTTTCCTGTAGCAGTAAATACTGAGGGCACCCAGGTAATGGGCTTTTTTTTCTTGCAAATATATGGGGCTAACCACTTAAACATGGGTAGGGCAGAAATCTATCTTTCATTATGGTAATGATTATCAACTTGTCCTGGGAATTCTATTAGGCTAATAGCAATGTGAGAGTTATTTCAGAGTAGCCATTGACTATCAGAGGAGAAAAATATGTCGACAAAGTTATCAGGTTCTTTTTCTAAGGTTTGTAAGACTGTATCCCTGACATTACTAATCATAATAGCAAGTGCATCAACATCAGAATTCTATGTGCACTGCCTATAGGGCTTTGGAACCATTTCAGCATTCGCTGGGGCTGATAGAGTGCTCTTATGAGAGTAGAGGATGAGTTAAAAAGTGTACAGGCATTGTTGGATCATACCTAACGAGAGCCATGTCTTTAAGGGCTGCATTAATGTTATCTAAATCTTAAACTTCCTCAAAAAAGAGACACTATGGGAAGAAGGGGTTTGAATCCCCCTTTTAGGAGATCAGAGAAAGGCTGTAGGGTACTGGTGGCAAAGAAAACCCTCAGTGAAAGCCAGTTAAGGTTCCCCAAAATGCTTTGGAGGGAAGAAAGGTTTTGAGGTGAGGGAAATTTCCGTTACCAAGAATGCAATGGGCAGAATAAGCTGTGTTTTATGAGGAGATATTTTAAATGCTATGGAGTATAGAGAAGGTTATTAATTAAGCATTAAGTTGAGAGGAGGTAGAAGCGTCTCCGCACACCATGATATCATTCATATAACGATACATATGAATACCTGTGTCTAGGTAGGACCTTAATGCTGTAGCAATGGTCTCCTGGCAGTAGAGAGGATATATGCCTTTCCTTCCAGGAGTATGGTCAACTCTTATAATAAATATGGTACAAACTTGTTAGTAGGAGGTATTTACAAAGCATTGCTAATTCCCCCGGCTGGAGAGGGAGAGAAGGAAAAGCAGTCTTAAGGTATTGCTAAGAGAGGCACATTGGCAGGGATGGTGGCAATGAGGGATATCACCCTTTGGGGGACCTCCAAACCATCATGGTTTTATTAATTGCCCTTAAACCTAATAGTAGGCTCCATTCCCCTGAGCTGTTTTTTTATGTTTTTTTATAGCAAACACAGGGGCATTTAATGGGCTGTGAAAAGGGTAAATATTTTGAAGCTTGATTTTTTTTTTTTTTTTTTTTTTTGTAAACTATGTGAGAAATTCAAGTTTCTCCCATGACAAAGGACATTGTTCAACCTAGAGAGGTTCTGTGAGAGCAAGTTGAGTCAGGAAGGGTTTATATTTCACAGTGGCCCTTAGAATTGGAGGTAACCTGGAGGAGGGTTTTCAATTTTTTTACAAGAATCATTATTATCATGAATAGGATCATCCACCCTTTTGTAGCTTACTTTTTTTTTCTCACATTTTTTAATAGATATTTTCTTTATTTACATTTCAAACGTTATCCCCTTTCTTAGTTTCCCCTCCAAAATTCCCCTACTCTCTACCCCTTCCCCTTGCTCCCCATGCCACCCACTCCCATTCCTGGCCCTGGCATTCCCCTATACTGGAGCATAGGACCTTCATAGGACCTAAGGCCTCTCCGCCCGTTAATGACCAAGTAGGCCATCCTCTGCTACATATGAGTCCTGCTATGTGTTTTCTTTGATTGGTTGTTTAGACCCATGGAGTTCTGAGGGTACTGGTTAGTTCATATTGTTGTTCCTCCTATGGGGCTGCAAACCCCTTCCGCTTCTTGGGTACTTTCTTTAGCTCCTTCATTGGGGACCTGTCCTCCATCCAATGGATGGCTGTGAACATCCACTTCTGTATTTGCCAAGCACTGG
>NC_034611.1:8956943-8972207 GCF_900095145.1 Mus pahari | reverse complement strand
AAAAAAAAAAAAAAAAAAAAAAAAAAAAAAAAAAAAAAAAAAAAAAAAAGGAGCCCTGCTCTCCACTGTAAGAAAAGTGGGACTGCTAGGGAGGAGCCAGAGATGTCTTGCTGGACTTGAGGTATGTTTAGTGATGACTTGACTTTGGAGGAGGGATTTATCCAAGTATCATCAATGCCATCCACCTTGACTACTGGTATGAGCTCTTGTTCTTTTAAGTCTCCATCCTGATAAAGGTACAATTTTACAGGCTTAACCTGGATGGTGTCAACATTAACCAGGAACATCTGGACTTCCAGATCAGAAGCATAGTCTCTGAAGTTGAAGAGCTCCTGGAAGGTGAAGGAAGGGGTGGACGGAGTAGTGTCCCGTAGTACAGCTTATGAATGCAGGGAGGGTACAAAGCAGATTGGGTGGAGCCAGAGTGTGATTCAGAAACTGATGAAGCTATTGTTTTGCATAACTCCTTTGTGACTCTTCCTTGAGTTAATAGATCCACAGTGGGATAGTCTTCTGGACATTCATCGTCATCAGAGTCATATAGAGGTGTGAAGTATCTTTGGTGGGCCCTGACTTAGAGCAACCCAGACATTGGAGGACAGCAGCTATAGGGGGCAGAAAGCCGGAGGAGGGATGCCTTCCTTCCTGACTTTCTCAGTGTTAGGCAAGATAAATAACCTAAGTCCACATATCAGAGTCATAACAATCACATCTCACAACCCAGGGGTCTGCCTCAAGGACCTCTTCCTAAAAGGAGGTAGCTTCCCATTGGATAAGTTTTACGCCATAAGTTTTGAGCAAGGCTCTCCGGTCTCTAATTTGGGACTCTTTATGATGTGATGCAGTATGTCTTATGAGAGAAAAAAAATGAAAGTACCCAAGTCAGAAAAGAATGTTCCCAGGGGCTATGCAGCTCCAAAATTTTTTAGTCACAGCTGTTACCCACAATTTCCAGGAAGACCAGTGACTGCTCTAATGGTTCTTAACTTTCAATGAGAAAAAATATAGGAGGTTATGACTGACATATGACTGGGCTGTCAGGGTCTGGGCAGAGGGTTGAAGGTCTTCTTCAAATGCTGAGTTGTAGCCTCTCCCAGTTGTTGCCTACTCACTGTATCTAGTCTCATGTGACTGCCTACATCTGGAAGTAAGAGGAAGAAGGAAAAGACAAACTGTCAGCTCTCATATCAGAGGCAACATTGGGTAGGGCAGATAGATGTGCTATAATGGGGGAATTGTTCACCTATGTGTTCTGGCAGTCTTTTCAGGAGGCCCACATTTGTGATTCCAGCTGTCATTCTTGTCCTCACTTGCTAACTCTTGGGGTCATAGCCTGAGAATTCTGAGAGGGAGAGTGTAGCAGGAAAGACCATGAGGAATGAAGACTTCAAGTGGTGAGCAAGTACAGCAAGAACAAACTCCTGGAGGCAGACTTTATTGAGGCAACTCATTTACTTGGAAGAACAAAAGCTATTTAAACCTATGGGAAGTTGATAGGGGTCTTTGAGGTGAATGCCAGGGTCAGAGTGTTGTGGATGTCTCATATGAACAAGGAGGAATTTTAATATTGCAGGATATAACATAAGGTGAGCGAGTCCATCTTGCTTGCCAGGCCACATGACCTTATCCTAGGTACAAAGAACTGTATGGGCTGGCACATGCCAGCCAGGACAAGATCGAGGGGCCAATTTCTCCAATGGAGAGTAGAATTTTATGACAAATTTTATTACCACTTATTACATTTACTTTTTTTTCCTAATCTCAGCCTCATGAAACCATTTAGTGAGTGCCTGCTCGACCTAGAGCCCACTGTTCCATGCCCTGTGAGGTAGCCATTTATTGCTTGGGATATTTTACAAATGTGATATATGCAGGGAACTTTAACAACAACTGAATGCATATTGCAAGTGCCTCCTGTGCTCAAATATATGATCATTTGATCTTGGATTATAAAACAAAAGTTCAAAGATGCAAGTATGAAGAGCTTTGTGATGGGAGCAGCACAGGGCTAATCTGAATATAAAGCCCTCCAGAGTGAGGTGGTCATGAAAAGTGGGACCTTCCCCAGCTCCGATGGTCTTATGTTTCTTAGTACAGATCTCTGCCTCTCTAGTGTGGCTTTAGCAGTGAGTTTTTAGGACCAGACAGGAAGCTTAGCTATAGTAGACATCCCCAATTATTTTTTTTCTTATAGAAACCAATTCTTATAGTACCTATTTACATAATACTTGAAAAGTGCAGTTAAATTCTTCCTGAATTATGCTATTGAAGGATATAAGGCAAATCTGATACTACCCAATTATTCTTATTAATAGGAATACCAAAGGAAAACAAAGGAAAATAGTTACTTTTGGGCCGTTACAAATGTTTACTTATTTCTTCCATAAAATGTGTAGTAATGATTATTATGTAAGTAAATACCTCTGAAAACTCTTAAATCAGTATTACTAATTATTTTAATAGTGTTATGTTTGTGTTGAATACATTTTACCCCTGAGGTTTCAATTCATTTCGTGAGTAAATACTTGCTAGAGCCTGTGAATGTAACTGAACAAGAAGGTGGGTGAATTGGGCATCACATATGTTCTTTCAACCTGTATTAACATTAAGAATTAAATATGATTAAAGACAAATGAAGAAGCAAACTGTACTATGAATAAAATTTTTTTTACTCACTTAGAATTAAATAGCTACCTTAATGTAGGGTGTGTGGGACAGCACTACCAGACAGGCATAAGGACTGGTGAAGTGGGGTGTGCTGGAACCCGGGAATCTCAGAGATCTGAGCCCTCCAGAATGTAGTGGAGCTGCCTTCTTTAACCCTCCAGTGCCTTCTCTAGAACACATAACCATAACCATCAGCTAAGAGGACCGTGGGCTGGGCATTCAATCACATAGAATAGCACCTAGAGTTCTCCGTGTTAAAGAGATGCGTTTAGCTTTTAGCCAATGACCGTTTCTTCCTGGATATCCTTATGTTCTTACCCCCAAAAGTATACAATCCCTGGTCCACCCCGAATAAAATGTATGCATTCATATCTACCCCCAATAATGAATTACAAACAAGCTAAGATTCTCTCAATGAGCTGCTTGCTTCACTGGAGATTGCCCATAGGAAGGTTTTTACCCAAAACAGTCATGAATCCACCTGTCTGTACTCAGCACTTTCCCAATGGAACTGGTCCTTCTCTTCTCTCTACTTTCTCTTTCTTGCCTGCTATGCAGGTGCCCTGAGGGGAAATGTTCATGACTTCCTCTCAGGGCTGTTATACCTCCTCCGCAACCCTGCACCCTGAGAGGAGATCTTGGAACCACAGCAATCATTCCAGACCCTGCTTTTCCCTTTTGGTCTGGCATATAGTGGTGCCTCGAAAAGAAATGCAGGCAGTGAACTCCCTGTTCTGGACTTGCCCTGTCTTCTCCAGCAGTATACTGGTGGTGTCCAGACACACTCAACAGAAAGGAAGAACACAATACCACAGTTAATATCTTTACATTTATGATAATTGAGACTAGGAAACTTCCAGGTTATCTATGATTCAACACAATTTCATTCTGTGTAACAGAAAGCATATAATTTCTAATAATTTATTTAAAAGTAAATATTTACAATTTTCTGCTGAAAGAACAGATCCATTTCTCTGTAATTATCTTTACTCAACCGATAGTGAGAGAAGAAGCTGGATAATGTTTAAGTACCTATACTATTGAAAGTAATTCAAATAGTAGTTTAGATTAAAATTATAAAATAGTGTCCAGTAACTCTGTACACTGTTGATAAATATAAGTTAAAAATATGACTCGGTAAAAGTAATGCAGTGTTATTGTACTGATTTTTTTCATGTGTAGATCACAAACTGAAAATTTATGTTAAAATATATTTCATCTCTTTTAAAGTTTCTTCAGGAACACATTACCTTGTACTAAATAATTTCTTATCTCTAAAATTGTCTTATTGGAGAATTACACAGAAAAACAAGATTTATTTTCTTCTATTTGAATTAAACACAATGTTGTAATCTTTTATTGTTTGCACACAATTGTTCTCATTTCTTTAATCTTGTTTTAAAGAAAATGGTTAAAATGTGCTGTGTGTGAGTCAGTGGTTTCTCAACTAAGTTAATATGTTTTACAATATACTAAACATTTTTACTTTAAATTAATATATAGTAAATTTACTTAATTTTATAATGATTTTATATTTTCTTTACAGTAATTAATATTATTCTGCTCACAGAACAGATGTTTAACTTAATTTTAGTTTGCAAAACTATAAATGCATATATGTTTAATATTTTTTTTAAGGGAAACATACCAAAAAAGAATGCACTTCTGTCTGGTTCGATATGTTTACTACTTAAGTATACTTAGTAATTTAATATGTTGTGTAATTAAAATGATTACTTTTTATGCTTTTATGGTGGTTTGAATAAGAATGATATCTTACTTACTTACTCACCAGGGATTAGAGCAGGTTGTCCCTGGTGGCAACAGTTCTCTGGGGATGCAGGTAGATCTGGTAGTCCCTGGTGGCAGTAGGCCTTTGGGACTAAAGGTAGAGCTTTTTTTTTTTTTTTTAATGGGTGGCAGCAGGCCTATAAGGATGAAGGTAAAGCTGTTTGTTCCTGATATCTGCTGGCCTCCAGGATTGCAAGGAGAGGTGTTGATCAGAAGTTGGAGTGAGTACAGAGCAGACAAGGCAGAAGTCATTGTTCCTGTGCCTGCTGGGGGAAACCCAGGGCAAGGGACTTAGGTGTGACGATCTCTCCTGTTTGTCCAGGGTGGCAACAGGCTACCAGGAATGCGGGCAGAGCTCTGGCCCTGAGTTATACTATTTTAAATTTGAGAATTAAAAATTATAGTGTATTTTGTAGGAATTACCATCTTTACCCCTGGTGAAATTATAGTAAGTTATTGTTTGACTTATTTACCTCAAGCCTCTGTTATTTGGCTTAAAATAAACCAGGTAGCAGTTTATCAGAATATATCAGGCAATTATTTATTGTTACCTATTGTCTTACAGATACATCACTTCATGCTGAGTCCACAGTTTAGTAATATGTAGAATCAAAGGAGAATATATTCCTTCCTCACTGTGTCTGGTACCCAGGTTCCTACCCTCAGTCCACTCTCATCACATTCTGTGGCAATGTAATTGAAGAATTCAGACCTTCACAGTAACTCCCCTAGAGATGTCAAATAGACCTTGAAAGTGCATACAGCAAATAGGACAGTGAGATTACAGGCATTTAAGACTACTGTGAATAGTGTTTCTATCCTGCGAAGAGTGCAGCTAGAATAAAAGTAGAGGATGTTTCCTTGATATCTGCATGAGGTAAAGATCCATGTACCTTGCTACCCATTAGTTGTCATTATAGTAAGTGGCTACACAGTGATACAAGTAATTCTCTGAAACACCCAAATGTTCACCCTATCAACCCATATATTTTCAACAGTCTTCTCAACAGAAATGCCCCACAGGTTCTGTGAGAGCCATACAGATTTGGTAGGCCTCTTCCTTGAGCGAAAATTTGTGGATAGGGACCATGAAAGACTTTTGAACCAGAAATCATTTTTATGTGTAAAATCATCTGAGTTTTATCTGAAACCACTGTCTCCCAAATTCATTCTCACTGAGTTTTTATATATATTCTTCTCTGATATTTTAAAATCAAGGCAAATAATAACACTGATCTTTTTAAGTTCCCACAACCACCCATTGCTCTATTATTAAATGTTCCTTGCATCAATATTGCACTCAATGCCCTACATACTCTGTCTTGAACATTACATTCCAGCTACATTTCTGCATATTTTACTTTATGTGTAATTAATTACTAAACACAAGAACACATGTTATTCCATAAACATGCTTCAGGACATATCCTATCTCCAGTCACACTTTCCATACAGTGAACAATATCTTTTTGACCAAATACTACTCAGATAGCAGATTAATGTAAAATCCTGTATTTTCATATAAACTCTTAATATTTCATTATAAGGGTTGATTTACCTCAAGTTTATTGAGTTTAATATAAGAATCCTCATTCATGTAGTTGTATTTTGCTCTGTTGAGTGGTTAATATATTTTATCCATATGTGAAAATAAAATAGTGTAAGAAATATTGGTCTCTTAATTTCCCTAAAAACCTAGAGAAATTTTTATGTAGATCCTCAGTTCATACATTCAGTTCAATCAGAAGTTGAATTACTTAGATCTTTTAATTTCCTAGTAATACTAGTCAGTATTCCAGTCATTGTAATTGCAAAGGATCTTAAAACAAAGTAAAGGTGTGCTATTCAATGGATCTGAAAATTCCATCAGGAAGGCTGCTAAGAAACAAAGACTGAGTGTTCTATTTAAACTTCTCAATCCTGGTTGTGACTCTTTCTAAATACAGCTCAATTCTTAGGCTGTTTCAAGTTTAACTGATACCTAGATGTTGATGCATGCAGAGTAAATGGAGGATGTCTATGCAATAAAGCATCTAGGACAACAAACTTGAAAGGAGAAAATATTTCCTTAGGTTCAAGGTTCAGACACTTCAGTCTATGATCAATTAATTGTCTTTGTTGATTTTTTTGATCTCTGGTGAGGTAGAACATCATGGCTGGGAGAGGTATTGGTGATCAAGGAAAACTGCTCACCCCATTGTTCCTGGGAGTCAAACAGAGGAAATGAACCTAACATCCAGTTCTCAGATATTCCCTCAATGGTCTAACTTCTTTCTGCTTAAGCCTCTTAAAGTTTTGATGTACTCACATTAGGATGTTGTAACCAAGACTTATCATGTAGATTTTTATAATCAATTTAAGATCCAAACACTAACTGGCATTTTTAGTGAGCTTAACCCTAAAGATTTTTATCCCTAGCATATTCTCAAGGAATTCATGAAAATCAAAGAAAATGGAATGCCTTTTAAAATTCTAATCCTCAATATCTGTTTTTCAATACCTTGTCCATGAGGAATATAAGAAATCCCAGTAATATGGACAATATTAAATTGTCAACAAAACATCTCAAATGCTTGACTGTAATAGCCAGTTTCATTATGTGTTTTAATTTGATTTGGAACAGCCAGCAAAGAAAAACAATGTAGGCAATGGCTGCTTTCTTAGTTGCTTCTCCTCTTAAGGCAGTTGCAACTAGAAAGCATGAAAAGGTGTCAATATTCACATGCACATATTTTAATTTTCTAAAATTAGAAATACGAGTAACATTCATTTGCCATAATTGATTAGGTATAAATTATCCAGGATTAACACCATTATGTGGTACAGGAATAAATTGAGGATATTCAGGACAAGTCTTTACAATTTTACTTGCATATTCACTAGAAATACAAAGTTGTCTCCAGCTACTACTATTTTGATGAAGTAAATAATGAGATTGCATAGCCAATTATTCCTGTGTAAGGTTTATATTCTTCCTGGTATACAAATCTGGTGTGGAATTGCCCTCACTAAGGGGTCCAGGCAATCCAGTATGAGCTCTTAAATGTTCTATAAAGAAAGTAACACTGCCTTCTCTTAAGTTGTATTTGCATAAATAATTGAAAAATTTGAGAATTAACAGTTAAAAAAGAAACAATTTCAAGCAACTGTAAACCATGAGCTATGTATTGGCTATCAGTACAAAATTGAAAGCTTGACTTTTTTTAACATTTCTTTTTTTTTTTTTTTCAATTTTTATTAGATATTTTCTTCATTTACATTTCAAATGTTATCCCGAAAGTCCTCTATACCCTCCCCCTACCAAGCTCCCCTACCCACCTACTCCCACTTCTTGGCCCTGGCATTCCCCTGTACTGGGGCATATAAAGTTTGCAAGACAAAGGGGCCTCTCTTCCCAATGATGGCCAACTAGGCAATCTTCTGCTACATATGCAGCTAGAGACATGAGCTCTGGGGGTAGTGGTTAGTACATATTGTTGTTCCACCTATAGGGTTGCAGACCACTTCAGCTCCTTGGGGACTTTCTCTAGCTCCTCCAAAATCAGTGGCTACAGCACATTATCCAATTATTTGTGCTGAAGTGAGGGGATACTCAAAGAGAATGAACATGTAATCAAATTACGTATGCTGCTTTCCCATTAGATAAGCTATCTGTAAATACAGTAAGTACATTCTCTATGAATTGCATGCATAAATTTATATGAAATAATATCGTCATAAAATAAAAAAGTGGAAATTATATTGCTGTATACCACAGATTTATTTAAACCTGCCATTTATTTTAAATTTTCAAAAAATTTGAATGTCAAGGAACTCTCTGCTGAGTGTCTATGGCATATACTTCAGCATACTTATGCCTTGGTGAAATGGAAGGATCCACACACTGGCATGGCATAGATCTAATCAGATATTTAATATGGGGAAGAAGGCATGTTTATGTTTTTTTTCTTCTGCAGGATGCTGAAGGACCATTGTAGCTGCCAGTGATTGCTTTTGTGCTGATGCTGGGACAAAGAATGACATTGACATGTGATCTTGCCCTGACGATGGTGACTGGGAAACTGCATCATATGTTACTGACCCACCTTTGCTTGTCTATATCCAAGATCAGACAAGCTGCCTTGCTTCAAGCTTTTAGACCTTGTGGGACAGAGAACATGGAGACTGTGGAAATTGTATTCAAAAAAAAAATTAATCAAAAAGAGTAGTTATAATGTCTCTTCTCTTTCCTTTAATGTGACCAGTTATTCTGATTCAATCATGGATTGGTCTAGAAATCAGTCCAATATTGGAAAAAGGAAATGACAGTCTTCATTTGGAAGGCTGGTTCTGGACATTTTCAGAGACATATTTGCAAGTTACTTGCAGTTCTTTATGAAGTTACATTTGCAGTGGACAAAATTGGACAGAATCTGGATCTTCAAATAAATGTTAGTGCATTATTAAGGCTCTTAATCTTTTATTGTCATGTTAAATTACTTTTTATTTATTCCACATTATTTAAAGTTGTATTGATTGTACAATTTCGAATTGTGTTAGTGTCTGGAAACCTGTCATGTCTGTTATGGTGGTCTATCAACCAACTTTTCTTTTATTGCCTGTGAGTATTATAGGACATTGGTATTCTAAAAAAATAAAGCTTGCGAGTACTGGAAGAAGTGAGTCGGGCTTTAAGCAGAAGCAAGAGGCTAGTGGGCTTGATTATTGTTGCTACAGCAGGTTTAAGTACATTAAGAAATAGTACGACTGCTTCTACAATTGCTTTAACACAAGAAGGTAAGACATCTACTTTTAATCAATAAGCAAAAAGTGTTACTGATGCTCTGAATATTCAAGAGGATTTAGATAGGCGTTTGGAGTAATAGGCTGATGCTTTTTATGATACTATTCAAATTATTGGAAAGGAGGTTCAGAGTAGAAGAGTAAGGAGCCATCTCAAGTGCCATGCCAAATACTAATGGATTTGTGTTACCTCTAAAATTTACAATAACAGTCACTGTAATTGGGAAAAAGCTCAAAGACACTAGAGGGGTATTTGGCATAATTCAACCACCTCTGAAATGTTTTAATTTTGTTTTCTGAGTTTATGAATTTACAGAATGCTGCTCTGCTGAGCTTTAATGCTGCTGTTATTTCTGGTAAAATTATCCCTGGCCTGAGGTCAGTATTTCTATCTTCGTCAAGCTTGAAGAATGGTATATATAGGTTGATCATGCTAGACCTTTTTGTCCTGGGAATACATTTATTCCTGCCCATTGTGCTAAAGTTTGTCTTGAACAATATCCACATGTTGGAGGCCAAAGTAGATGACTTGAAACAAAAAAAAAAAAAAGGACCCCCAGACAGAGTTATTAATTTAACAGTCTGGCTGTCTTGCTTGTTCTTTAACCTAAAACTTACCTTATAATTTGTATGTGATTAAAATGGTGTAAAAGCATATTGGGAAAAAATAAACCCACCTCAGCCTCACATCTGGCTGGGATCATGCTTTAAAAAAAAAAAGAAAGAATATTTTAATCCTATGATGGTTGATTTGGGTCTAGAATAGTCAGCCAGATACAGGTAAGGGGTTGACATACTTATCATCAGGGATCATAGATTAAGGAAAGTGACCAACACTCTTGAAACAATGGACATATCAGCTGTATTATACTTCAGATTGAACTGTCTCATGTGTTGAAAGCTTATTTCCCACTCATGCCTCACCACCCTAGCATTCCCCAATGCTTCAACATCAGTCTTTCACAGGACCGAGGGCCTCCCCTCCCACTGATGCCAGAAAACAACAACCACAAAAAAAGAAAGCTTAATTACCAGTGCATCAATATTTAAAGTTACCAATACTGGAAAAGGGGTGGAATCATGTGCTCCGATTTCATCAGATTTGTTCTCTGAATTTTGAAAATTTCATGTTCCATTAGATGTTGGTGGCTGTATGTGGGAACAAAAGGGGACAGGGGAAAAGGGGGAAGGAAGACAACCCACCTCCTGACAGAGTTCCTCCTGTGCTCTGGGCAGGTGGACATGGAGGGCTGTCAGACACTTTCCACTAAGCCCCAGGTGAGCATCTAAGCCACTGACCCCACTTGATGGGGGGTGGACAAGGGGCAGCCCCAGAAACCAGGGGCCCTGGGGCAACAACCTTGGCCCCGGGGTTATGGGAGAGAGGGCAGTGGGAGAGAGGTTCCCACACAGGCAAGAGTCCTAAGTCTGGTCCATGACTGGAACACAGGAAGGACTTCCATCAGGATATTAGAAATGGCTCATTAGAGGAAAGCCTATCCCATCATCCAAGTGCAGTGGGCCGTGATGAACAGAGACAATCTAAGGTTTTAGAGCTTTATTGTAGAAAGACGGGGAAAGAGAGAAGGAAAAAGAGAGAGAGAGACAGGCCATGGCCAAGAGGAGAGAAAGGGGAAAAGGAGAAAGAGAAGAAAGGCTAGAGAATAAGAAAGAGAGAATAAGATGGAGAGAGAGTAAGAGAGTGAGAGGAGAGAGAAGAGGAGAGGAGAGATTGAGAGGAGTGTAAGGGGAGTAAGAGAGTGAGGTGGGGCCAAGCAGCCCCTCTGATGGTGGGCTGTTGTCTTTACTGTTGCTAGGTAACTGGGAGGAGTCTAGCCTGAAGGTCAGAAGCTTGGGACATTGTCTACAAGACTGCTAGCCACATGCTTCTCCTGTGGGGGCTGTGGGGGTGGTAACTTTGACAGGAGCCTTGAGTCTAGGAGACATGAGGGAATGCCTACCGTGCCATGTAGGTGAATTATCACCACTCTGGGGTTCAGACCTCAGCTTTACTGGAGACCAGACATTCTGTGTATAGCCCAATGCTCCACAGCTGTATGGAGTAGAGTCTAGTTGAAGGACATGGGTCACTGGTGACAAACTCTTTTAAGTGATATCTCTCACATATGGTATTTTTAAAACAGCTTTTTATCAATTTTATTTTATTCATGAGTATGTTTTGACTACATGCATATATGCATACCATTTACATGACTTTTATCTGTAGAGGTCCAAAGGGGGTGTTAGATCCAATGGAAGTGAGGTTATAAATGACTATGAGCCACTCATTAGGTTCTGTAAATCAATCCTGGGTCGTCTTGTAAAAGCAACAAGTGCTTTTATCTGCTGAGACATCTACAGCTCCCACAACATCACACTCTTGTAGTTGGTTGTCCTCTCTCTATCTCTCTCCTACTATGATGTATGTAGCTTAACTACATCTGCAATTTCCCACCATAATATTCGTCCTCAGACAAGGGAAGAATTGACTATGAATTGAAATCCCTAAACTATGACACAAATGAAACCTTTCCGTTTGTCAAATTCTTTCTCTAGTTGTTTTTAGTACTATGACTGACATGATGCATGGGAGTGGGCAACTAACTGATGAATAAGAGAAAGATGCTTATAGCTTTTTCCATACTGCACTGATGCAGGCTACCTTCTGTAGCTTACCACAATCTATGGCTAAAGAGGTATGCTCATGTTCAGGAAAGGGGCTAGATCCTAATACCAGCAAATACCCCAGTATTTTCTTCCTGTAGTACTCACTGATCCTGTTTATAAATGTTCTCTGATGCTCATGTGCACCCATCTGAGTTTGACCAAAAGGAAAAGCAGTGAAACACATTCACAGTGACACTGTTAAGCTTTTGAAACAACTTTATAGGGTGTATTGATTTGAACTTATTACGTAAAGATGTACAATACTCTGTTTAATTCAGTGTGATTGGGTTTTGCACTGCCTATATAAGTATAATTAAATGATGTGGTGGGAAAGCAACAATTTTCCCTTTGTCAGATAGAATGATACTTAGAGTTTAAACATTGAAGAGACTACTAATAAATTTAGGGGTTGACAAGACAAAAAATAAGGAAGTTATGATTGTGTCAATAGAATAACAAGGAGAATGTGTTGTCTAAAGCCTTTTCTTCCTTGAAAATTCCAGGAAACTATAAAATTTCTATGGATGATCAATCATTTACCTTCCTACAACTGTTAAACATTTTTTTTTATTTTAAACTTTTTATAACTTCAAAAAGTAATTATCCCTAAAGAATTGAGCAATGTTTTCTGCTGCATTATGGTAGAATTAGGTCAGAGCATGGAATCTTACCAAATATGGGTATAGAGGTAGTGTTGCCCCCTATCCCAACCTCCACATGCTTTGGTTTGGGGCTGATCTATACCCAGAATCTAATTCATGCAAGTGAAGTGCTCTACAACTGAGTGAAGTATTTAGTTTTTCCATGCTAATTTGGAGAGAATTTTATATAAAAATTACTCCTCCATTTTCAACTTATTTTCCTCATGTGATAATGAAATGTGCCGTCCTTTTTCTTAGATTAACAAAGAAAAATCCATATTTAACAAGTTATATAGAGATTTCTGTATCAGCTGCTGATTGCAGACCAGGAGAACCAGCTGTCCCAATGGCACTGAAGGAGAATGAAGGTGGAAGAACAGGATCTTTATTCTCATTAAACCCTTAAAAAGGAAAACTCTCCCAGATCATTATGAGCCAACCACAAAGTGTTCACAATTCCCTTCCCCAGGGAAAAAATGGAAGGTTATTTATAATGAGTTCTCCTATTGAGGGTATCTTTCTAAAACAAGTATTCTAACATCAATGAGATCAGGACAGCTCCTGAAAGGACTTGATCCAGTTTGCACTGTCATTTCATATTCTAAAACCACAAAGTAAGATGAGCAAGCAAGCAAGATTGTACAGGAGCTATGTAGCAGTAAGCAGGTTGGTAAGGTTAATGACCCATTATTTTCGCTGTTTCTCTGTGTCATTCTGCTCCAGGTAGTAAGTAAAGTCATGTGTGGCAAATAAGCAATAAATCAATAAATTAGTACCTAATAATTGGTCTTTTTATTGCCTTATTCTAATTTATTCCCTTGGTCTGGGTGCTTCTATAATGCATGATATAGTTAGAGGGTCTACCTCTCCTCCATGGTGTTTCTATAACTCAGTTTATGTTCTTAGTTATCCTGGCTGTGTACAAGTGAATCTGAACTTCTCAGGTGTGGGGCTATGTGCCATTTGTGTTGGAATGTCTCTAGCTTCCCTAGCATTCCTGCTGTCTCCTGGGGAATCTGGACATAAGGTGTGTATGTGTTCTCTGTGTTGAGTGTACCTTTCTCTCACTGCTGAAAGACATTACGTACTTCACTATCTTCCCAGCAGGGTCCTGTCAGCTCTAGGAGAGATCTTAAATTGTTTTATAGGCAGTAAGTTCTGGGCTTAAAGCAACAGACAGACCCATAAGTAGCAACACTCAAAAAATGTGGAGTCTCAATCCTTTTCCCATTTAAAATTAGTCTTAAATGAAAATATGTGATCAAGATTGAATCCTGTTCACAAAAATTGTATATTGTTTATTAATGACAATAGCTTTAAGTTAGACAATTTGAATGAATTTGAGGGCTCAATCTGTCCACTCAGAGAGAGACTCAGGAATAAAAACCCAGTGGAACTTATTATTGTACTTGCCTGATTAATTTTTGGCAATACCCCATTCCACAGAAATAGCATTTTTTTCTGGGGTGTTTTGAATTATAGCATTTTTCCGGAAATACCAGATTAACTTCATACATGTTGTATATGAAAATTCAGTTCACTCCATTTCTTTCAGAGAGCAGGCCAGAAGCAGTTCTGAGACTGCAGTGATCCCCTAAAACTTTCCAAAATTCTGTTAAAAAGAACCTGTTGTCATTGTAAGGAAACAGTAAAAATTAGATTTTTTTCTAGTAAACATCATAAAACTTCCAATTTGGATTCAAAATTTCTGTGTCCTGCCATGACATACTTGTATGCAAATATTTCCATCTCTCACACCAGGTAAAATCTTGGTTTATACAAATATCTAATGAATTCAAAAAATTAAGTGAATCACTTGCTTGGTCCCTTTTCCACATTCCTAAATTTCCTTTGTTTAATTAGATTTTGATTGTGGAAATTTTAATTTATTTTTTTAAGAAAAAATTGTCATTCCATTTACACTTATATTTTTCGAAAACCATATGAGCTACCAAGAGCTGGCCAATCATTTTATATGGAAGATTTGCTGACAAGATTAGTACAGAAAATATTACTCATCTTATTTATAAGAGCTATAGGAAATTTATGCTTGCTGAAGAAAGAAGAATCAGTTTTCTCCGGGAATGAGCCCCTTATTTAGAGGGAGTTCTGCTATAATTTTGGTAAGTAGGGTAGATACAATGCAGTTGAAGGGAGAATGATAAAAATACAACACTCATATTGAATTCTCAAAAAGTAAATAAAATTAAAGTTTAAAACAATCTGTTTCATTATTAAAATATGTGCTTAATCCATTTAACCAAAATTTCTCAAATGAAAGAGATGGGAAGGTAATTATCAAGGATTATTTAGGAAATGGGAAGAAGCTAAGATCCAGACATGGTTTTATATATGGAAAGGAGGAAGATTGTCCAACACTGAAAGTGGGTGGCTGTTGGAGACAATGCACTATTATTTCACAGAACTGTCTGCAGGGTGAATTTCAAGGTATATGCCCTAAAGAAAAAAAAATTTATGTTTGAAAATACCAAAATGCTTCATAACTAAGAATAATTCTTTTATTTAACAACAACATCTCTAAAAAATTGGGAATGTAGGCCCATAGTAGAATATTGTCAAGCATTGTCCTTGGCTTTTACCATTAGTATAATATATATGTACTGGATAGCTTTGTGTCAACTTGACACAGCTGGAGTTATCACAGAGAAAGGAGCTTTAGTTGGGGAAATGCCTCCATGAGATCCAGCTGTAAGGC
>NC_034611.1:8953617-8956753 GCF_900095145.1 Mus pahari | reverse complement strand
ATATATATATATATATATATATATATATATATATATATATATATATATATATATATAACATATCCATTTTATAGCTTCAGATTATATACTGATATGAAAAAAGGACTTTCTTTTGAATTTTAGGGTGTTTTCTTAATAGCAAGCATTCTTAATTATCTGGAAAGCATCAGTGGAACACATGTCTTTCATCAAGATACATATCCACAGAATGCAGCTGTTGTTCACCTACTTCAGCCAAAACCAACCTAGCATGAGTCCAGTGGAGAATTCACTGTGTTGTAAATTAAAAATCCTTACATATTAAGTATTTGTATGCACTACTTATTAGAGATCTGGCTATCACTACACAGTAAGGGGTTGTACAACATGCTGGATGAAAGGTTTTATTAATACATGTTATGTAGTAGTTAGCAATTTAAAAATTAATGCTAACACTTTTCTCACTGTAGTTATGAAAATAGATCTTGTTCTTTAAAGATCAACTATATATGTTACTAGCACATATTAATTGTATAAAATAACAGGATGATTTAAAGCATTTTATTAAGATTACAACATTATTTTTTAATCACATTCACTCAAAATGCTGTCTTATTCTTATTCTCCTTCTACTCCTGTGGTTCCCTTTTATTTCCCAACTGGACCCATCTGTTTTCCTGTCTTCCTTTGCCTTTTGGAAAGGATGGTTAGAATAATCCTAAGAGAATCACCATACCTGATTATATACTATAGTCCAAAGCAATAATGTATATAATATGTTATTCTTAAAATATTTAATGTAAAATTATAAAATAAATTATTTTAATAATAAATACTATTTCAAAAAGTACTTTTCTTCAAAATAAATGAACATATTTGAAATGACTATTAATTTATATAAAAATGTAGATATATAAATAGCTTATATATGCATAAATGGCTTTATGATTAACTATAATATGATGTGTTGGTTTGAATGAAAATGGTGCTCATAGACTTGTAGAGTTGAATATTTAGTCCCTTGTTGATGGAACTGTTTGTGGAAGTTTAGAAGCCATGGACTCACTGCGGAGCTATGTCACTGAGAGTTTACATTGGGGTTTCAAAAGTTCATTCCAGACCCAGTTAGCTTTCTCTGCCTATTGCTCATGGAACACAATGTACGCTCTCAACTAATGCTCCAGGGCCATGTCTGTCTGCCTAATAGCACTCTCTCCACCTTGACAATTATAATCCATAACCCCTTGCAACTCTGAACCCCAAATTAATTTTTCTTTTATAATTACCTTGATCATGAAGTTTTATAACAGCAATATAAAAGTAATTAAGACATATTACATGGGAATCTCTGGAGCATTCACACCAAAGAAACAAGTTTTATTCTGTTCCTAATCTTCTTGTGCATTCAAATATTAATGAAATTTGTCATAGAAAATGTTTCCCAGTAAATATATTTATGTTTATAAAATCACTATCTAAATTGAAATTTATTATGTTCATTTTAATGTTTATACATATCATATTTAATTATTTATGTATTAATAACTATATATCCATATATAATATTTATTTATGTTATATTATATATATTATATTATATATGTATATATTTATAAATATTCACATGTGTGTGTGTGCATATGTGTGTGTTGCTGAGATACTTCCTGTAGAGAAATGACATATATGTAAATTCACTCCTGGAAGAAAGTAATGAAAGATGAAAGTAATGGTTCTATCAAAGGTTGGCGTGTTGAACCAATGAGTTTATTCAGGGTGCTTATGGGAGTTTAGTGGCTAAGGACTGTTTATAAGAACATAGATGACTAAAAAACAACTGTTCTCCAAAAAACATATCCCAGAACTGTGATGACTTTAAAAACTACAACCCTGGAGCACTCTGCACGATTTTTAGGGAGTGAGGCAGGTTGGAGAGTCTCCTCTCCTCAGTTTTTCATACATCTTAGATAGTATAAGTGAATCTGGTCTGGCTCAGAAACTTCCTGAGACCTGTGACTTGCTTAATTCCTCAGTTTGTGTAAACCTATCTCCTGAATGGACTGTTTCAATTTAGAACTTCCTGAGGTTTAATGAGCCACAATGAAGAATGGGATGTTTCCCTTCAAAGGAAATTACTACAGGACAATTTTGGTGAAAAAATAAGGAGGCCCAAGATCTTTCATTTGCCCTCCACCTTACTTTCCTTAAACAGAGTTTCTTAGTGAACACTTCCTGTTTAGTTTAACTTGCTGGTACTCAGTCCAAGAATTATGCATCTCAGCACTGGGATCACAGACAGTATCCAGCTTTTTATGAGTGCTAGCAATTGGAACTTAAGTCTGCATGCTTGCACAACAAGTGCTTTACTAACAGCCTTCTTGCTAGCATGCTGAACTTAACTTTGAAGGTTTATTCAAATGTGCTGAAGTTCATCATACTGAAACTAATATTTTTAAATATATTTAAATTTGAGTACCATACATTCCTGAGTTCACATATACTCTTTACCTTAATATTTATTATTTACATATACTGTAGGCAATTAATTTACATGCATATATTTATAGGTGGACTGTGTTAAAAAATTTAAAGGGCGACTATAGTAAAATAAACAGGAATCTATTACACTAAACTATTTATTCATATTAATTAGGAAAATTAATTAGAGAATTGTTTAATTTACATAAAAACTATGTAAGATATAAAGAAAATGATAAAAATTTTCAGTCAAATATCATGTTGTTCAAATAGTATGTTAACCTCAAAAAATAGGGATAACTGTTCCTACTTGATGCAGTTATAAGATTATGTATTTATAATTTTCCCAATGAGAAGATGGCTGCTGGGCAAAGGAGAATGAGTTTTATTTACTGTTCAGACCATTGCTAGGTTGGCCATGTTCTACTGGATGCCATAATCATGAACATATGGTTAACGCTAATTATATTCTGTGGGTTATAAAAACAGAAGTATAGGGAAGAACATAAATTCAGGACGGTGTATAAGTGGATCTGAACAACAGGAGTGAATGAGTACACATTACATTCACATATGAAATTCTCAAAAACCAAAACAATTGTATTTAAAAACTGGGATACCCAGAGACTACCCCATTCGGGAATCCATCCCATCATCAGCCACCAAACCTAGATACTAATGC
>NC_034611.1:8920711-8953312 GCF_900095145.1 Mus pahari | reverse complement strand
AACTTTCGGGATAACATTTGAAATGTAAATAAAGAAAATAATAAAATAAATAAATAAATAAATAAATAAATAAATAAATAAATAAATAAAAACTGGGATACATCCTCATCAGTATTTCTAGAATCAGGTGACTAAAAGTAAAGGTAATCCATGAACAATAGGAAAGCTCATATCTGAGGACCGGTAGGCAATCTCTCCCTATCTAGTAGAAGATGTTTGGTCCCAGTCTTCCTTACTTTGCTACCTTTCTTTGAAGATGTCTGACAAAGGTCAATATGCTTACCCATTTTTGCAATTTTTGTGCTGTTTCTAGAGGAAGATACAGGAAAACTTGGCTAAACAACTGGCACAGAAGAATTAACTTCCCCTATTTAATGGACAAAATAAGTTGATGCTGAACAATACATCATATCACCAATGGTAACAAATATTTTTAATAGAAGCATAGACATCTACTGAGATGAAAGCTCCCAAGTATTGTTCTGTATTGCCAATGCCCCAGTCAGCTACGATCCACACTAAAATTGCCTCGTTGGAGAAAGAGTATGTCCTGATTTAGCAACTGTAGGGACAATGGTACAATGGCAGCTGTAATTATGGGAGAAGAAACTCACCAAAGCCATGTTTGTAGTATACTGAGGATCACACTGTGAACAAAAAATTTCAAACAGGAAACTACTTAAGCCTGTGGTGTCAGATGTATTCCTGGGCCACAGGATTTTTCAAATATTTATTACTTGAGAAGTGTGTGTGTGTGTGTGTGTGTGTGTGTGTGTGTGTGTGTCCCAGTGCCTTTCTTCCTGCTTCTATTTATTCCTAATATCTCCCTCTCCCAACTTCAAGTACTCTTCTCTTAATCCAACCGAGTGTACTTAGTGATGTCAACATGCTTGTGGGTTGTTTTATTCTTTTTCTTCTGACACGTTCTATGAGAAGATTATGTGTTCCTTGGGTGTTTTTTTTTTCCAAAAGAAGGAAAATGGTAGAAAAGAACTGAGTCCAGGCCTGTCAGATTAGTAAACTAAAGCCCAGAAACTGAAAACTAGTATCCAGTCCAGCTCAAGTGATTTGCAATAGGCCCCAGATTACAAGGAAAAACAAATTTGCATTAGCTTAACTATATACATATATGTAATGAAAAATCTAGCACATTTATATCCTATATTATCACTATGCTTAACTTGCAGTAATCATATTAATCTATGATTACCCTGCAGTTTATCAGAATTACCTTGTATGACTTACAAAATTTGTAGCATTTCATGCCATGCATCTCTCTAAAAATATTTGAAAAGGAATAATTTCACAGTGAAACTAATGGAGATTTGGATGGCAGGCAGATTGTTCTTCAGAGGAGTGCGGCTTTTCAGGACATAGATTCTTACACTCCTCATTTCTAATTCAGCCTCTCATTATATTGTCTAAACATGAGACCTTTAAAATAGAATTGTAAGGAATAATATAAGACAGGAAAAGGAATGTGATTTATGAGTTAGTATAGGAAGATGAGGAGTGAGTTTGTGATATTGTGAAATTATAAGAGATGATGATGTGACCTCAGAGATGTTAAGAAAGGATGCTGTCCATTAACCAGTTCTAGTTACAAAGCATGAGCATGGGGGAATGAGTGCTCAGGAGTGCTCCTACTTCAGGACAGAAAAAGGTCACATTTTCAGCAGATAAGGCAAAACAAGAACATTTTCTTTTCCTTTCTTTGCCTCTCTTTTCTGATTTTTTCTTTTCTTTTTGTCCTTTTTTTCTTTCTTTTTTAAATAAAATTAGGGACTTTGATATTTGAATTACAAAGATGCTGAAATTCTGAACGAAATTAACAAAAGATTACCATCATAGGTTGTGTATAGAGTGAAAGTATTCCATTTTATTTACTTCATAAATAAACAACAAACACAATCAAGTAGGTGACAGAGGCTCAGAGCATTCAGAAGTGTACACTTGTTCTCTTAACCAAGGCATTGAAATTCATGTTACTTAACATATGGTCTGTAGAGAGAATGTTCTTGTCTGAAATATGAACTCTGGTATGAGCTTTCTGGATAAATCTGGATTAAATACACTGTTGCTTGGTCTATAATGTTGCATACCTCTGAGTTGGCTGGGTTTATATGTAAAATATTATCTTCAAAAATAGTTGTTGGACATGTGTATACTGGAGCATGAGCTAGGTATTGCAATGTGTGTGATAAGAATTATACTTTGAAATGTATGAGGAAGTAAACTATTTTAGAACAAATTTAATATTGAATTCCATTGTGAATTCAATCAGAAATAACAACTGTTTATGTTGTGCTGTATAGTGAGGTGTTATTTAACAGCAAAGGGTATGCTAACATGTCAGAGTGAGATTTATGGTATTTCTCTAATTTTGTACGAAAGGTATATAAGTTAGAGATTATCTTAACTGAAATTATGTGGTTCTTTATTATTATAATCACCTATATCATATACATTATGTTCTCCTAAAATAAAATATGTTCATTTGGAGAAAATTCTTATGGAAAATATTGTTTTTAATCATGCTAGCACTAAAAAAGAAAGTGTCTAATAAATAAGGGTTAAATTATAAATGAAGAATAAAAATTTATACAATGATGATCCTTTAAATAATGAGAGAAATAATATTTTGTATAATAAAAGAACACATACAATTCTACATTAAAACCATATATCTAACTGATAGATTGTTTATCATCATTAATTAAAATACTTGATAAAATCTTACATTGTAACATGAAATAATGATTTATAAAAAAGAAGGCTAGTATTTGAAATAACTGAGTTTGGAAAGTATTTGTCTCTCCTGAGTTGTACCTTATTTCCTCATTCTGCCAGCTGAACTATACACAGTGAAGTAGCTAGGATTTCAAACGGACCAGGATAACAAGAAGGAATGACTCTCATAGCAGAATCTCTCTTCATGGTCTTCACAATGGTGACAAATAGGATTTGGGTGATATTTCAAGTTACGATCTTGCATTTGTTGTTGAAACATGCCACTGCGACCACAGTGTATTTCCTCGGGTTTATCTAAGAGGACTACAATTGATAAGATCAAGCTAACATTCACAACCACACCGGGAGGAAGGATTTCTTCGTTATATATCTCAGTAGTCTTGCCTGAGGCTCCTAGAAAGTATCTTGGAAAGCAGTAAGGCCATACTGAAGGCCACATAGATTTAGGCCATACTAGTTTAACATAAAATATGAATATATTACATGAATATTATTTTGTCTGAGCAATATTTATGGCAAATATCAATTGTCTTTGACTTTCAGGTAGTAAGATGCTTCAACTAGACTGCAGAGGAAGTGGTCCCTTTTCCTTCCTGTGTCCCCATGATCTTTGCCAAAAACATTAGGCCAGTGATACAAAATTGTGAAAGTATCATTGTATTTGTAATGCATTCCCTGTCTAAAAGGGCAGTAGTCATCCATATTAGGTATTACAATTGTAAGTGGAGTAAAAATAAGTTAAATGTGCAAAGATTCAGCCTGTAATTTTCATTCAGCTATTATTATTTTTCATTATGAACGGATATTAGCTCTGCTCCTGAATATAAATATATTTCCTTCTCATATATCATATATATATATGTACACACACATATATATACATATATAACTTGTACATATGAAATATACATATATGAGACCTGTTTTGAAATTTTGTTAGATACTATACTATTTCAAATGAGGACCAGAAACAACTCTAAAATTTGCAGATTAAGTTTCCATTATATTACCTCTTTGTGAATATTTAAACTAAAATATATAAAAATTATAAAAATTCTAATATTTCACTTTTAAATGCATTAGGCAATTTGGAAATATAAGCACAGATTATAGTTCGAGCACGGGTGTAATTTGAGAGGAGAAATTACTCAGAATTTTGTCTCTGAGTCTCTTGTGGAATCTTATCTTACTAGCACGAAAACTCAGTTTTGTGATATGAGATTAATTTGAATTACTGCTAATATAACTTTATAACTTCCATCAAAATGGTTAGGAATTAAGAAAAGTGTTCTTCTAATTAAATTTACCTGGCTTCTTTTTAAAGGTAAAGGAAGGATGTGGAGAGATGGCTTAGTTAGTACAGTTCCTACTTTTCAAGCATGAGGGACTTGTCTAATTCCAACATTGTGGTTCTGGAAACACTTAAATCATTGTGACTAGCCTTGCTGTCCAGTTGCCTAGCTTACTTTGGAGTTCCAAGGAAGTGAGACATTTTGTCTCAAAAACATACATACATATATATATATATATACATACACATACAATACATACATAGGTACATAAATAAGAGATAGATAAATAACTGGATGCCTTAAGTTACTCTTTGTCCCAGAACACATTGATTGCAAACTAAAACTCAAATACTGGAATGGACTTTCTCTCTTTAAGCTGTTAATTGTAGAATGCCACCGAATCCTCAAACAACACACTCCACTGACGTTTCTCTTGACTCAGGTATCACCAGAACTTGGTGGTATGAGCCTATGGCTGAAGACACACTTTCATGACAAGATATAGAGATATCAAACAGGTACTGATGTGATCTCTTACTCTCTGTATGTCTAATTGCAGCTCCTGGATTTTATTTCTCACTAAACCAGATGGGTTGACATAAAAACAGCATTCTTCTTGGAGGAACAGGGAAAGGCCACCTTCATTAACTGCCAGGACATCTATCCCCCATCGGTTCTGAAGCACCACAGCTGCTAAAGAATCGATCTGTTTCTGAATAGTAAGCACAGTTTCAGACATGTTTTGAAAACTGCTTTCAAACTTGGAAGTCGTTATCCCTAAAATTTCAGAACCAACATGTACGAGTATTCCTGCAGTGCCCAAGAGTGGCACAACCTGAACTGTCCACTTATATTGGGCAGCTATCGTATCTAAAATTGGGATTGGCAAGGGCTTGTTTCTGTGGCTTATTCTTAGTTCAGGGAAAAGGAGTACCAACGTGTAAACTCCTGACCAGCTGGCAGGTAGAGGATGATGTACCTGGATGCCACAAAGAAGTGATGTGTTTTGGACTGCAGGACCTTGTGGCAGAGATGATGTATCAAGGGTTGTGGTTCTATTGCAGTCGAGGGAGCTTTGTTTCTACAAAATGTGTCCCAGAAGTCTTAAAACAGTTTGCCACTACAAAAAGAGGGATAGAAGAAAGATATGGACTCATGGCAACACCAGAGTCAGGGCAGCTGACAAAAGGTGAGGTATGGTTACTCACCAGTATCACTGGAGATGCTGTAAGTGGCCATTGTGAGTTACTTCTTGAGGGTACACATAGCTAGTAATCTTTAAAGCAACCAGGTCTGATGACATTAAGGAGTTGGTAGACAGAGGCGAACATCTGAAGCAAAAGGCGAAATGACAAATTAGTGCCATTTATGAAGGGTGATGTTAAAGCGGTAAGGATCTCAGAGGAAAATTTGATTACTTCCCCTACTTTTCCAATATCTAAAGGTTGGGCAATTGAGGCATATTTTCCCTGGATGTAGACAGTACTTACTGGGAACCCGGGTTGATTTTTATAATAGAGCTTATGAACAACTCCTGTCTCCCACTGGTCTTGTATGTAGAAAAAGAGTGCCTTGCAGTGTTAATAGAAGAAATGATTGGTCCATTATCCTAGCATATGGATCTGACAAGAACAACTGGGCAGGCCCCATATTCATCTGGCCATCTTTTACAATAATCTTTTGTCTGGTCAAAAAGAAAGCAAGTATAGAGATCATAATATTTAAGCAGGATAACAGATACAGGGATGACAGCAATTTGGATCAGTTCCTGGCTATGGGGAAAAAATGGGTCAACAGAAGTTGCTTACCTTCTGATTTTTCAGTGTTCAGATTAATATATTGCAATAAAGCCTTTGTGAGGTATTCCAAAAATTGAAATGGATTTTCCTGCTTGTCCTGGACAACCTCTTGCAGTTTTTCAAAATTTACTGGCTTTAAGACTGCCTTTCTTAGGCCAGCCAGAAGGCAAGTTATAAATCTGTCTCTAGCTAAAATACCACCTGCAGAATTATAATTCCATCAAGGATCCTGGTCAGGCTCAGATCCAATTGGATATGTTCTATCTGTTTGATGAATTTCATCTGCATGCATTCTTGCCTATTCCCAAATTCACCAGTATTCATCATGAAGTAAATTATTAGTAAAGACCACATGTACACCATGAAAAGTCAAGCTGTAAGACTGAGTAATGTATTGAAACTCTTTAATAAAGGCAGAGTGTAGCTGCCTGTGGCCACACTAACTGGGTGACTGAGTGGGAGGCAGGAGCTGTATGGGAGAAAATGGCGAGAGAAATAATGGATGCTAAGACATGATTTTCTGTTCAAGGCTTCAAAGTTTTACTAAGAGTCTGTGCTTATAAAGAGTGGGGAGGCCCATCCCCCACCAATCCATTCTTGATGCCTGTTGCCAGCCTGTAGGTGGATCTGCAGGATGCTCTCTCCAGAATATCTCAAGGGTCTCTCAGCAGGATGCGATGATATTTTGGAGGAGAGCAGTGGCAGGTGTAGAACAACAGAACCTGCTAAGTCAAGTCGGAAGGTTCCACCCCAGGTAGTCCTGTGCTTAGTGGCAACAAGGTCTGAATTAGCCTGCTTCAAGGCTGGAGGAGGCAACAGCAGAGGAGTTAGAGTTATAGGAACTCAGTCCGCTTTCTAGTTGAGAAAGTTCACTCAGTAAGAAAGGAACATGTATTCTGACAAGTCCTTCCACTCCAGCAACTTCCCTTAGAGGAAGAACCAATGCTGGGTCAGGTGTCTTTGGAGGAGGACTTGGGGATTTGTTATGGCCTTAGAGTATGTGATAGGAGAGGTAAAAGTTGGCACCAATTCAGGGCAATTGGAGCAACCTCCAGCTGGCACAGGAGTAGGGGAGGTATCTGGAGAGGTTGAGCTAGTAGGCTCTGGGGTATTATGGTGAGAAGGAGAAACTGAGGCACTATTTTGGGTTTTCAGTGGCATGAAAACAGGTCTGTGGCTGAAGGAAGGCAGTTTGTTAGCTGGATCCTGGGTTGCAGCAACATCTAGTAGGGGTTGAATAGGTTTCATGGCTAAAAGAAGTTGGGTTGGGGAGCAAGCAGAGCACATAGTAGGGTGGGAGTGAAGATAGATGACTGCTTGGACATAGGGGACCTCTTTTTATTTATCAGACTGTGGGGAATTGCAGGATGGTCTCCAGTTGAGCTGAGGTCTGAACCCCTATGGTCATAATTCACCCTCATGACATGGTAGGCATTCCTTCATGCTCCTGAACTCCAGCCCCTGCCTAAGGTACCACCTCCAATAGCCCCCACAAGAGAAGCATGGTCAGTGGTCACATAAGCAGTGGCCCAAGCTTCTGACCTTCAGGCTAAACTCCTCCCCAGTTACCTAGCAACAGCAAAGACCATAAAAAGGGGTGTTCAGCCCCACCATGCTCTCTTACTCTCACTCCTTTGTCCTCTCACTTCTCTCTCTTCTCTCTCCTCTTTCCTTTCTCTTTGTCTTCTTTCCTCTCCTCTCTCCCTCTTTCTCTCTCTGTCTAGCCCCCCTTCTCTCTTTCTCTCTCTCTCCTTTCTTTCTCCCTACATTTCTATAATAAAGCTCTTAAACCATAGAGTCTCTGCTCTGTTCCATCAAGGCCCGCTGCACACTCTGGTCAGTGTTGGGAACTTCTTTCCCTATTCCCCCTGTCTGTCCCGCAACCCTGGAGTGATAGCAAGGTAGCACCAGGGGGGTTCCTGGTCAGGGCTGCCCCTTCTCAACCCCCTGCCGCATGGGTCAGAGGCAATGCCCACCGGGGGCTGAGTGGAAAGCACCTGGCAGTCTCCCCATGCCTGACTGACCAGAGAATAGGGAAACTCTGGTGGGTTGTAGGCATCCTTTCCCTTCCCCACTTCTCCCCAGCCCCCTCTGAACCCCCCTTTATTTTATTTTGTTCCCAATATCAGACCATTGGCAGTATGTATGAAGATATCTTAAAATAATTGGATCTAATGTTCTATTAAGTGGCCATTTGGAGCTATTATATAGTGGTTCCTGAATCCAGAACTTATTGTAGAGGTGTACTAGTTTTGATGTCCTCAAGTTGGGTAATAACTTCAGAGATTTGAGATTTTTCAGGAGTCATCCCAGAGGGGTGACTAAGGATATGTTCGAAGACAATTTAGTACCCATTGGGGGATGAGGATGTTACTGAACTGTTCATACTGGGGTCCTGAGAAGAGTTCAGTAGCAAATTAAGAGTGTACAACCATGCTAGATGTTCAGCTCATCACACGAATATGCAGAGTCTATGGAGTTGTACCAGAATCTCCAGAAAGCAGTCCAACCTAAATCTAGGAATTCTGGAATGGCTGCAAATGCCCAAGGTATTTTTGAATTGCTTTTGAGAAGGAAAGTCATCCAAGGGTCTAAGTCTTATCTCATAGGTCAACTAGCAAGCTGGTCATAAGGGCAGGGCCATTAGCCCCTTAGCCCAAAAGGTTGGCCAGGCCCTATCTGGGCATTTAGGGTCCCTAGTTCTGACTAGAGAAACACCTTATGAATATTTTGGTGTGTGTTTGCAGGAAATATGGGACCGTAAGTTTGGTGTTGGCCTGTCTGACTGCAAAACCCATGTAGCAGAGGCTAACTCCATGTGGTGGACTGTGGTGCCACACCATGTGGGTTGGTGGCAGTCCACATGACACATTTATCGGTTACAAGTTGATCCTCACAGTTGTGCCAGGCAGTGCCAGAGGCAGCAGCCACCTGAACTCCTCAGCCCTCCTGGGTAGCAATTCCCAGGTTTCAGCATCAATGTTGTGTTAGAAGCACAGCTCAAGTCTGGACAGATCACACCAGATCAAAGCAGTTCCACATGGCAGAGGTTTATTGTGAGAGAAGGGGGCAAGGAGTCAGCTAAGAAAAAGGAGGGGAAGAGAGAGAGAGAGAGAGCAGAGGGTTCTGCCTTTATTTGGATACTGACATAGCAGCTTGCAGGTAAAGGTAAGCCAAGTAGATTCTGGAAATTTGTGTCAGCTGCCATGGCTGCAGTTGTGTGGGTCTCTGTGGCCTAGGTATGATGTCACTGGGTTCAGAGCCAATCCTGATAATAACAGTTTGGGGATTTTATATATTAACAGTTGTTGAATTAGTCAATGTCCTTTGGAGTTGCACTGCAACTAGGTCTTAGCACCATTTAACTCTTAGAGAGCCTAACAAGTTTGGGTAACAACAAACAGAAATCTAAATACCTAGTAAACAAAAATAACACGAGCTATTTATACCAAGAAACACTAGAAATAACCAAACTCCAGATGCCTGGGTTCGTCACAATAGCACAATTAATACATATGGTGGTTTTAATGAGAAAATATTCTCTGTCATCCCATTTGTGTTCTGTCAATTTGTCTATTTTTTTGCAGTTCAATTCTCTCCTCATTCTCATGAAAAGTTGTTCTTTATTCAACCTGGTCTTTTGATTTGCTTTCTCCTATTTTACTTTGCAGTATACTTTTAGATTTTAATTTAGTGTACTATTTTTATTTTATATGTAATTTAAAAGAAAAATTGTTACAATATATTCTTTTAATTTCAAACTTCAGATATAAAAATTATATTAATAAAAATGATATGAAACAGACTAATGGATAGTGAGAGTCAGAATAACAAGCTGGTACTTCTTGGAAAACTCATTTACTTGATTACAATCAAATCAAAACAAAACAATAGTAACCCATAGAGGATAAATAACAGGTTTATTGTTATATTGTGTAGAACACAAAGCAGATAACATCCTTTTAAAGATACAAATAGTAGTAAATTGTAATTATTATACTTTGTAATAATTCTATAACTTTTAATGCAAAATGTTAGATAAATTGAAATAAATATATTTGAACCTTATTTTTAAAATCTCTTTAGATTCCTTGTAAATTTCACATTGTGTACCCCAATACTATTAATCTCCCCATTCCTCTCTATCTACCTTCCACCCTCACAAAGCCCCTGTAGGGTTGTGGGTCCCATATCTGCTCCACCACAGGGCATAGCCACTTGGGGAGGCAGAACATGTAGAGTTTGACTGTGCTTATCCCATGACACTGCCCGGGATGGGTGCTGGGCTGTAGGGAAGTTCTGAGGTACAACCTGGGGGTGGTAAAGTACAATGTGAGACCTGGGGACACTGGAGCTACTTCAGGGGTCCCTGTGTCTGCAACAAAACCAGGGCCATGGAGTACTCAGACCTTTGAACACCCAGGCACTGCTGAAAGAGCAGAGAATGAAGTGGGGGTCCACAGGCTGGATTTTGCCCCAGGCCAGCAGGAAAAGAGGAACTCCAGCTAGTCCCATGGGTAGTGTCCTTGCCTTGACAGTGGCAATCTTGGTGACAGTTGAGGCTGGGAGTGTAGGGAGTCCTTCTACAGGAGATTAGAGAGTGACTCTGTAGGGAAAGGCCCTCTCCATGGCTTCCCTTGGTGGATCCCTGTGAAAAGAGGCAGTCCATGGCATTTCTTGTCACAGCAGAAAGTGGATGTGTAAAACCATACCCCACTTCTCAGGGTGGACCTGAGATTAAATACCTTTTGCAGGGAGAAATATCTGGGAAGGAAAGCTTACTGGGTATGCCCTTCTGGCTGCCAGGTACTTCATTAGCATGGGCATCTATGTCTTGAGGCTATATGAGCACAGGTCACATATCTTTTCCTATGGTCTTCATCTGAGATGTTAGTGATGGCTCATCTATACCATACTGATTTGGGTATTGCCCATTACATGGCTAATGGCCACAAATCTAAAGGAGGCTGTGGCTATGTGACAGGGGCCTAGTACCTGCGAGTAGGCCAAGCTTCTACAGTCCCTTCAGCTCTCCAGGTTTTCAAAGCCTTTATCTCAACTGATGACCAGGCTAACTTTCATGGTCTACTTTTCCATAACCCACTACAAAAGAAAATATATATATAGTTTAAAAAATCTTGTAATGGAAGATATAGTGTGTCACAGCGTGTCTTAAAACATACTCTTGTGTTCATAATCTTTACTTTCAAATGTCCATTGTAATGAGCCATTGGACTGGCTCAAGGTCTTATATTCTGCTACATTCACAATACTGAATACTTAAGGGGACTCTTCCTTGATACCCTGTTGCTGCCATGTGTCATGGAGATCATGCAGTTTTTATCTGCAGAGCAGGCCCTTCCATGTATTCCAGAATATCATAGATTGGGTAAATGTTGAAGTGGGCCAACTCAATCCTAGGATCTGGGCCTACAAGGCAGCTGAGTGGGTTGCATGGTCAGTTATCCTGAGTCCAGTCCCAGGGCAGGCCCCCCTGACAATCTCATCTATCTCACACCATGCTGCAGCCCACCAGGAATAGGGTCACCCTCGCTGTTTCATTCCTCAGGGCCAGTTCATCCACCTGCTACAGGTGGCAAAGAGTGAGGGAAGCATCTCTTTCTACCCACAGCATTTTGTGACAGACAAGCAATGGGGCCAGCTCTCTAGTCCTCACTCCCTGCCACCAGAATCAGTTTTCCTGTGCTGTCTAGGCAAAAGGAAGGCCTACTCAGCTCAGTTCCTTAGGTGGCAGTGCAGACCAGTGAGATCTGAGTGACCTTTGGTAGTTAATACAAGTATGGATGGACTACCAACACAGACCCCAATTCACATACTACCACTGACTCAGACATGATTCCCAAAAGCATACCTGAACCTAGATGTTCCCATGGCCTATGGTGGCAGTACATGCCACTCAGATCAGCCCATGGCAGTATGGCCCTCAGATATCCACATGATCTTCAGTGGCAGTCCAGACAACAGATATCCACTTACCTTTTGTGGTAATTCTTGGGACATAGACATTGCCACAGACCCAGCTGCAGCAGGAACATGGGATCTAGGTAGGGCCCTTGGCAGCAAGTCGAGCCAGTACCTTACCATGACCACTCATATCTTCCTGTTCTAAGTACCATCAAGTCTCCAGGTTTACTTTTCTCCATAGTGCATTAACTCCTCTGCTTTGCTTTCTCTTCCATTTCAGCACTGTGCACTCCATCATTTCCATCTCTTCATCATACATTTATCCATTATAGTGTTAACCATGCAGGAGCTTTGGTGTCTTCCATTCAGCCCCCTCCCCCCAGGGTCAAGGTAGTTAGATTAGGTGCCTTCTTGTCAGCCTGGTTGGTGGGGGGGTGGTCAACATGGGTCATATTTGAACCTTCTATCTGTGTCCATCAATTTTATTTTGTCACTTGTAAAATTATTTCTGTAGCAATACATGTATGACTTTCAGCTTCTTTTCTAACATGTATTTTAAGATTTCACAGAACTGGTACACATGCTTCTAGGAGCTAAGATTTAACAGTACAGTTATAGAATGTCCCTATGCCTGTATTTTAACCACATCAAGAGGGCTCTGATAAAACAAGGTATTTGAGCTGAAAGGGCACATGATATATGAGAATTTCTGGAAACAACTTCTTAGAAAGGCCTAAAACATGAGAGAAGATATGGGATGATGTAGCTTGTCCCACCTACAATGCATCAGCCTTAAAATATAGCCCAGCTTCTAGTCAGCTACACATAAACCCTAATATTGAAGATTTATCTCCCTGAGTTATTTTCACCAAGGAGTCATAGCTTAAATAAATATACATAGCATGCTGAAGTGAAACAATCTAAAGGGTAAAAACAAACTTCAGAATTAGATTCAATCATGATGAAAGTTTGGAGTGCTTGCACAAGGAATTTTAAAACCTGGTGGTTGATAGTTTTAATTCTAGTAAACTGGAACTGTGATCATGAGACCTCATTAGAGTTCAAGGCTTGCCTGGGATACATAATGAGTTTCAGAATAACCAGGGCTATAGAATAAGACCATATCTCAAAAAAGTCATAGAAACACAATAAAAAAGAGAACATAGAATAAATATTTTACATATTAAATCTATTAATTAGAAATTATATTACAAAATTATAATCAATGTGCATTGATGTGTTAGTATAAAAAATATTCAGATACTCTGAAAGAATAGGCATGTAGTAGAATTTTAAGGAACAATCAAACGGGTTTAGGTCAGCACCAGCCCCTGGCCACTTTGGGCACGAACTCCGCAGATGGTCCCACAGTCCCCTGAGGACTCTCCACACTGCAGGCACCCTAGCACTCCTAGGATCTTAGGATCCTGGTGAGTGGAATACAAAATCTGTTCCAAAACAACCAGGAGGGGCCTGAGCCAGCAGAAGCAGGGACACAGGAAACCCGCCCAACGAGTGGTTGGGGTTAGTTCTGGTGGGCACCAGCCCGGGGCCACCTTGGGCACGAACTCGGCAGATGGTTCCATGGTCCCCAGAGGACTCTCCATGCTGTAGGCCTTAGCATGCCCAGGATCCTAGGATCACTGGTCTGGGTTAAAGACAAAGCTTCTTAGAAAACCAAGAAGATGGAATTATAAGAATTTTTCCAGACTTTTAACCAGAGACTACGAAAGCCAGAAGATCGAGGACAGATGTTATACAGACCATAATAGAACATAAATGCCAGCCCATGCTACTATACCCAGCAAAATTCTTGATTATCATAGAGAAACCAAAGTATTCCATGACAAAACCAAATTAACACAGTATCTTTCCATGAATCCATCCCTTCAAAGGATAATTAAGGGAAAACAACAAAACAAGGATGGAAATTATGCCCTTGAAAAATCAAGAAAGTAATCCTTCAACAAACCTTAAAGAAGATAGCCACAAAGACAGAATCCCAACTCTAACAACAAAAATAACAAGAAGCAACAATTACTTTTCCTTAATATCTCTTGATATCAATGGACTCAATTCCCCAATAAAAAGACATAGACTAACAGACTGGCTAAATGAACAGGACCCAACATTTTTGCTGCATACAGGAAATCCACCACAGGGACAAAGACAGACACTACCTCAGAGTAAAAGGCTGGAAAACAANTTTNCAAGCAAANNGTCNGAAGAAACAAGCTAGAGTAGCCATTCTAATAATAAATAAAATCAACTTCCAAGCCAAAGTTATGACATAAGACAAGGAGGGACCCTTCATACCCATCAAAGTTAAAATTACCAAGATGAACTCTCAATTCTGAACACATATGCTCCATATGCAAGAAAATCCACATTCATTAAAAAAAAAAAAACTAGCAAAACTCAAAACACACATTTCAACATACACAATAATAGTGGGAGACTTAACACCCCACTCTCATCAATGGACAGATCCGGGAAACAGAAACTAAACAGAGACACATTGAAACTAAAAGAAGTTATGAAACAAATGGATTTAACAGATATCTACAGAACATTTTACACTAAAACAAAAGGATATACCTTCTTCTCAGCACCTCATGGTACCTTCTCCAAAATTGACCATATAATTGGTTACAAAACAGGCTTCAACAGACACAAAACTATTGAATTTATCTCATGCATCCTATCAGATCACCATGGACTAAGGCTGGTCTTCAAAAACAACATAAATAATAGAAAGCCAACTTTCACATGGAAGTTGAACAACACTCTACTCAATGATAACTTGGTCAAGGAAGAAATAAATAAATTAAAGACTTTTTACGGTTTAATGAAAATGAAGCCACAACATATCTGAACTTATGGGACACAATGAAAGCAGTCCTAAGAGGAAAACTCATAGCTCTGAGTGCCTCCAAAAAGAATATAGAGAGAGCAAACACTAGCAGCTTGACAGCACACCTAAAAGCTCTAGAACAAAAGGAGGCAAATTCACCCAAGAGAAGTGGATGGCAGGAAATGCTCAAACACAGAGCTAAAATCAACCAAGTGGAAACAAAAAAGAGTTATACAAAGAATCAACCAAACCAGGAGCTGGATCTTTGAGAAAATCAACAAGATAGATGAACCCTTAGCCAGCCTAACTAGATGGCACAGGGACAGTATCCTAATTAACAAAATGAGAAACAAAAAGGGAGACATAACAACAGAACCTGAGGAAATCCAAAACATCATCAGATTCTACCTTAAAAGTCTATACTCAACAAAACTGTAAAACCTGAATGAAATGGACAATTTTCTAGACAGATACTAGGTACCAGAGTTCAATCAGGATCAAATCTGAAAAGTCCCATATCTCCTAAATAAATAGAAGCAGTCATTAATATTCTCCCAACCAAAAACATCCCAGGACCAGATGGGTTTAGTGCAGAGTTCTATCAGACCTTCAAAAAGACCTAATTCCCATTCTCCTCAAACTATTCCACAAAATAGAAACAGAAGGTACTCTCGGAATTCATTCTCTGAAACCACAATTACTCTGAAACTGAAACCACATAAAGACCCAACAAAGAAAGAGAACTTCACACCAATTTCCCTATGAATACCAATGCAAAAATACTCAATAAAATTCTCACAAATCAAATCCAAGAACATATCAAAACAATCATCCATCATGATGAAGTAGGCTTCATCCCAGGGATACAGGGATGGTTTAATATACAGAAATCCATCAACGTAATCCACTATATAAAAAAACTCAAAGAAAAAAACTACATGATCATCTTGTTAGATGCTGAGAAAGCATTTGACAAAATCCAACACCTGTTCATGATAAAAGTTTTGGAAAGGCCTATACCTAAACATAATAAAAGTAATATATAGCAAACCAGTAGCCAACATCCAACTTAATGGAAAGAAACTTGAGGCAATCCCACTAAAATCAGGGACTAGACAAGGCTGCCCACTTTCTCCCTACCTATTCAATATTGTACTTGAAGTCCTAGGCAGAGCAATTTGACAACAAAAGGAGAACAAGGGGATACAAATTGTAGACTGACCCACCAACCAAAGAGCACACAGGCTGGGCTTTGTCTTCCACCCCCTGCCCTGCTCATATATGTATCACATGTGCATCTCAGTCTTCATGTGTATCCCCCAATAACTGAAGCTGGAGCTATCCCTAAATCGGTAGCCTGTCTATAGAATTCATTCCCCAATAGGGCTATCTTGTGTGTCTCAGTGGAAGAGGATGCACCTAGTCTTGCAGACTCTTGATATGCCAGGGTCAGGGGGGATACCCAAGGGAGTCTCCACCCTCTCAGAAGAGAATAGTAGGGGGGATGGGAGGAAGGACTGTGGAAGAGGGACTATTGTGTGGGCACTGATTGGAATGTAAAATGAATACTTAAAAAAGAAAAAATAGTAAGCACTGAAGATACTACAGTAAGTCTTCACTTAGAAATGAAAATTTTTAAGCATGAAATGAAATTTTTTTAAATTATGAACACACCACCCATAAAAGTTGAGACAATTTCAAAATTAATTCACAGAATCTTAAAAGTGTAAGGAATATTAAATGGAACTAAGAAGTATTTTTCAAGAATACATTGATTTTAGACCTGTACAACATTATAGGTGTATTTGGCTATATCCACAGCACATATAAAAATGTGAAGGTAAGTCATAGTAACATGTTATATCCAGTGCAGTTTGCTTAAGATTTTGTTCTGCTTGCTGGATGAAACAAAGAATGAACCTTATTTTAATAGGAAATTAAATAAATTGGCCATGTAATTGTATATTCTTGTTTAGTTTTGTTATGAAGATAACATTGGCACAAGAAAAAAATTACCATTTTGTTTTTCAGAATGGTTGCCCATTGTTACAAACAAGGGAAAGAAGATCACACTGTGTCAGAACAGACCAGCTTTCAGATGACTGAAGACTTTGCATATGTAACCTCATGGCCTGAAAATGATTCAAATTGCAGTTTCTCTCTCTCTCTCTCTCTCTCTCTCTCTCTCTCCTTCCCCTCCTCATTGGTGATATTTCCTGGGAAGACACGAATAAATAAATATTAACTCCAGATTGTGCACCAAATCTATCCAAATCCAAATGCCATCCACATCCAGATTTGTGAACCAGTAATTAGCCTGGGTTTACTTAGAAGATCATGAGTAAAGGTTGCTTAAAGAAGCATGGTGACTCAAAAATGCATCAGTGAAAGCCCACAATGTGGCAGGTGTTTTAACTTCAGGAAAGCTGCAGCAAGCCTCTCCTTCAGGTAGCCTTACAGAACTTAAGCACTCTCACAGAATTCCAAGTAAGATTCCTGTGACCTCCCTTTTCTTCTTCTATGATGAAATATATTAACAGTGCCATCACCATTATCATGGACTGATGTAGAGGAATTTCCACTAATTAATTGATTGGCTAATAAAGACAACAAGAAGCTAATCACTGGGAGAAAAGGAGGAGATGGGCCTTCTGAGTCTGAGAGAGGAAGAGGTGACACAGGAGGATGAAATGGCCCATTTTATGGGAGAGGTGGGGACAGATAAGTAGCAGAATGTCGATTGGGAACTGTTAGACTTTTTGGAGGCCTCCACCACCAGATAATTTCCAACATAGAATAGTTGTTGAGTTCAGGAAGATAGATTCCATGCCCAGAGGTTGTGTCCTCTGTTGATTTTAAATAAGATTGTCTGGTGTTTTTTCATTCTCAGAGACTCAAGTGGGCCAGAGGGAAAGAACATAGACAAGGCTGAATTCAGCCAGGCTTTGGAATGGAAAGATTGGACAAAGGACAGAGCTCCAGGAGAGAGGTAAGTACAGCAGCACCCAGGCTGGGGACAGTGTCCCACACCTGGCTGTGGGACCTAGAGAGCAATCTCTGTGCTCTGGCCTGGCTAGCCAGAATGGAAAGCCAGTTTGGGAGAAAGTTTTGGCTGGAGAGGCTTGGAAGTAGGCTGGCCACAGGAACCATGGCAAGACTGCCACTTGGGGCTGACCATGAGGGTATGAAAGACTACAGATGCTGGTGCCTAGCTGGATTTAGAATGGACCATTTTTGTTGTTGTTGTTGTTGTTGTTGTTGTTGTTGTTGTTTTGTTTTGTTTTGTTTGTTTTTAAAATACAAACTACACATTACACACTTAGTTTCTACCATGTGATTGTGATTATTTCATTGCTGTGTATACTGGCTGCTTTTGTGTCAGCTTGACACAAACTGGAGTTATCCCAGGGAAAGGAAAAGTTGAGGAAATGCCTCCATGAGATCCAGCTATAAGGCATTTTCTCAATTAATGTTCAACAGGGGTGAGCCTAGCCCATTGTGAGTGGTGCCATTCCTGGGCTGGTAGTTCTGGGTTCTATAAGAAGGCAAGCTGATGAAGCCTAAGAAGCAATCTATTAAGCAGCACAACCTCCATGGTCTTTGCATCAGCTTCTGCCTCCAGTATCCTGCCCTGTAAGTTCCGGTCCTGACTTTATTTGGTGATAAACCACGATGTAAAAGTATAAGATGAATAAATTTTCCCTCCCCCAACCACCCCCCTCCTCAACTTGCTTCTTGTTCATGGTGTTTCATTGCAAAAACAGACACCATGACTAAGACACTATGACTATTTGCCCAAGAGCTCTGCATGTCACTACACCAGACTCTGTTCTGTGATAACTGATGATTTTGCGATACTCTTAGAAATAGTTTTACCATAGTCAAGATTTTGAAGAGATGCAGGATGTCTCTCAAAGCTGAAGTGATCACACCATTCTAGTACACTTTACTTTTTATTTCATTTTGATCTCTACTGGAAAACATCCAGTTGGGGGAAACACTCCTCTTTTCCTTTATAGCTGCCTGGACAGAGATAACATTACTTTGTCATGATTTCAGCAAATCTTTTAAAGAATCATTTATTTTTATTATACATATATGTGCTTTGCCTACATGTATGTTGTGTACTGCATATATGCCTGGAGCCTGTAGAATCCAGAAGAGGGTAGTGAATCCTCTGGAACTGGATTATAGACTTCTGTGAGCCACTCATACTTTTGTGGTTACTGGGAACTGAACTTAGATCTTCTGCCAAAGAAAATGCTCTTAAGTGCTGGGCCTTCACTCTCTCCAACGCTCTCAACATTTTTATTGCTGTTGTTTTTATTTTACTTTCATTATTTGCAACTATCTCAGTACCAAGTTAACTCAGTTTCATCTGGACAGATTGTTTTGTTCACAGTATATGATGAACCGGCTAGGACTGAATATAAATGTTTGATGCATCTTTGCATTTCCATTCCCATGGGTGTTATATGCTACATAAATAAAAATTGTAAGGGAAATACTAAAATGTATTTCCATGAAGGATGGAAATCTCAAAAGATGTATCCTTTATTTACTTACCTGTTGTAATAGTCAGAACTTATGGAATAGAGGGTCAGACATTGAAAGTCATAGTATTCTAGAGAAATTTGTGACATTTTCATCTATTATGTCTAGACCTCTCAGCGACTTTCCTAATAGGCTGAGAGAAATCATGCAATCCAAATTTTCCTCCTTTTCTGACTTCTCTTCTTTTTACAGTCTCTCCCTCTCTCATTCTCATTTTCATTTTATATTCCCTATTGTCGCATATGGTCCTTACCACTGTTTTCTATGTTCTCAATGTAACAGCCGTGACTAAGACCATATGCATTATAAATGTTACACATAAGGCTGATTGACACACCAAATTGAAAAATAAAACTTTATCAAAGACACAACAGATAAAGAATTCTTTAGAAAATAACATAAAAGTTTCCACCCAGACAGGTCATCATACTGATGAGAAGTACAAATAAATTCTAATTCAGGTAAAGGATAAAATGGAGAATGTGTGAGTTTAATAATCATTGTCCATTTTCGTGTAAAGTTGAAAATGTTACAGCATAAAATTTGGTTGTCTTAATACAGGACATTTTTGTCTAAATTGCTGTGATCATTAGGCTTGGCGAATCTGTGTAAGACATTTAGGTCACTAGGTCTTAGGCTGCCTATGGACACATCTGATTTTTAAAGTGTGGGAATTTTGTCTTTACTTTTGCCCCTCATCTCTGCAGAGTTATTTGTGTTTATGATTAGTCATTTATTTCTCTATAGCTCTTTTCCCACTGATAATTACTTTTGTTATGCCTAGAAATGTCACAGGAGGCAGCAGTGGCAGACACACAGACATACAGACACACAGAGTACACATGCCACCAAGCTGGGAGCTAACAAACTGAAGTAAATCTGCATAAACTATCCAGTACTGATGAGACTTACTTGGTGTTATTTTTATAATATACTCATTACAAGCTCAGAGCGAGTTTTAAGTCATTTATCGTTTTCCATGTTTTGACTAGGGAGTATTTATTGAGAAATGCAGATCAACTCTCAAAAGCACATATTTAATGAATCAGAAATGAGCGACAGATTTTGACCAAATGCATCTGTGTCAGGGATTGAGCAACTTTTATACTACAAAATCGAAAGGAATCATTTCTTTGTTTTATATTGATAATGCATAATTGAGCAAAAGAAGCCTTTAAACTTTCTATCTTGGTGCTTCAGAATTTCTGCTTTTAAATGAATTTCAGTTTCACAGAAAAGACTAATGACAAATTTCTAAACTAAGGTAGAAACTGCTAAAACAATAGAAAGGATGTAAGTTGAAGCTTTAAGGCAGATCACTATCAGAAATCTGTGCTAAGAATGGAGATTATAAGAAATCCTTAGGTAAACTCAGTGAAAAGCAATACTTTATGTAGTGAATTATCTAGATTACAGATACCACTGTCATCACTTTACACTCATATTTAAAAGCTATATTATCATATTTTATACTTTCTGTAAGTTCATACAGGTGTGCACACTGAACTACAGTGATTAAAAATCCTTCAAATATCACATTCTCATGCAAATATTGTCTTGGATAGCTGGGAATATTATTCCTCCTTCATATCACTACAAAGCTTACTTCCTGCTTTACAACCTACCTTCTTGCCTTATTCACACTCGCACACAAATCACATCTATTTGCTTCTATTTCTCCATAGCAGAGAGTTAGATCAACCTCAAAATTATGTATTTATGTAAAATTTATTATTGTTTTTGATATTAATTCTAAGGGAAGACACGTGAATTTCTGAAGAAGCGGGTAACTGGGAGAAATGATGAGTAAATATTGAAAGGGAAAATAAAGTCAGATAAAGCATCTTGCTAAATAGCATCATACCTAGGAAATTAGTGCTGAGCTTCTCCACATTGGCTGCGGGTTTCACGGGAATTCACAACAATCTTCTCCTCTGAAGAACATGACAGCTAAATATAAGAGGAGCAGTCATCAAGTAAGGTTTCATGTCTGCCTCCCTATTCAGTTCCATTTATTTCACAGTAGCAGTGCAAGGTCAAAGGTATCTCATTAACTTAGAAGGTGCCTGTGAGCTATTTCAAAGCTGCTCCTCCAGATAATCAAGTTCTCTTTTTAATTTTCTACCACCCACCCATGAGCTCAGAAGACATTCACTCACATATAATAAAGATGCAGCAAATTTTAGCGTTCTCCCGTAAGGAATTAATTTCAAAAGTGGTCAATCAATGATACAGACGCCACTGAGCCATGTTTTGGGTTGTAGCTACTCCAGAAGAGTGAGGCAAACTGAATATCTATAAATTATTATGAGGTAAACTGATATAAGCGTAAAAACTAAAGCTTGTGAGATTTTTATAGGACATATTATTTAAACCTTTTTGACATTGGGTTTAACAGCAGATTTTTGTACCTTCTCAAAACTGTATGTTAAACTATAAAGCAAATAACTTTATTTCACCAAAATTAAATTTAATGTTTGCGTGTGTGTGAGTGTGTGTGTGTGTGTGTGTGTGTGTGTGTGTGTGCACTAAGGAATGCAAGGCATAGAAAAGAAAATCAACAGACTTAGAGAAAGCTATTGCAAATGTTATTTGTTACAAGGGTTAGAATATTAGCCTGCACCTTTAGACAACCTTCTACAGACTCATGCCATGCCTCCCTGCATCTCTCTCTAGGACTGAGAGTTAAAGTGTGGTCTGTGTTTTAATTTCACCGATGAAATTGGGATATAATGTACTTCAAGATATTCCATATTGTGTAAAACGTAGCTTTTTCAGGTTATGCTTGAGCTTAGAAGACTCCATTTTGCAAACAACTTTTAACTTCATTTTGAGGGAGAAGGATGATACAGCCTCTGGTTGAGTGCTCAAACCACCCATCAAACAAGGATTGACAAAAGGCTTATTTCTGGGAATATAGAAAGGAAACCACCTTATAAGTTCATGCAGTGAACTGAAACTCTGGGGTCACATGAGTATTAAAATAAATCCTGTCAGGGATGCCAGGTCCCAGAACTATTTGGACATAGCAGACCAAAGAAAACATCTAACTGCCTTGCCTAGACTGAGTGAAGTGATGAATACCTATCTCCATAACATAGTATCACACCATCCTATTACCTGATCCCTGATATGTACTTTGAGGATCAAAAGTCCTAGCTTGTCTTGGTCCCCTGTTGTTGACAAAGCTTACTCATCTGCCTTCTCATCCACCTGTTTATCCACCTTGACACGATCCTGCTCTGGACTTGTTTTCTGACCCAGACCTATTTCGTGCTCTGGACATGGAGTGAATTTTCATCTCACAGTTGAACTCTGCAGCTTCATTCTAAGCCCTGACTCCAACAGGGTCCTATTATAGCTACCTAACAGCACTGGTTCTGATTATTATTTTTTTAATTCATTCTTTTTATTTATTTTTTATTTATATTCCATATTTTATTCCTCTCCCAGTCCACCCGCTGACAGTTCCACATCCCATACCTCCTCCCCACCCATCTCCACAAGGATATCCCCACCCCTCACCCCCACCCCCCACCCCACCTGACCTCTAACCTTCCTGGGGCCTCCAGTCTCTTGAAGGTTAGGTGCATCATCTCTGATTGATCACAGACACAGCCTTCCTTGGCAGTATATGTGTTGGGGACCTAATATCATTTGGTGTATGCTGCCTGGTTGGTGGTCCAGGGGTAGAGGTTAATTGAGGCTGCTCATCCTCCTACAGGATCACTCACCTCCTCACTTTCTTCCAGCTTTTCCCTAATTCAACCACAGGGGTCATCAGCTTCTGTCCATTGGATTGGTGTAAATATCAGCATCTGACTCTTTCAGCTGCTTGTTGGGTCTTTCAGAGAGCAGTCATGATAGGTCCCTTTTTGTGAGTGATCCATAGCCTCAATAATAGTGTCAGGCCTTGGGGCCTCCCCTTGAGCTGGATCCTATTTTAGCCTATCATTGGACTCTCTTTTCCTCCATTTTCATCCCTGCAGTTCTTTCAGACAGAAACAATTTTGAGTCAGAGTTTTGACTGTAGTATGGCAACACCATTCCTCACTTGATGTCCTATCTTTTTTCTGGAAGTGGGCTCTACAAGTTCCCTCTCCCCACTATACTGCATTCCATATAAGGTCCCCCTCCCTTGAGTCCTGAGAGTCCCAGGTCTCTGGTACATCTTAGAGGGTCCCCCAAACCTCCTACCTCCTGAGGTTGCCTGTTTCCATTTTTTCTGCTGGCCCTCGGGGCTTCAGTCTTTTTTCCCCAACCAATACCAGATTATGTTCCTGTCATACCCACCCCTACGTCCCCTATCCTTCCTATGTCCCTCCCTCCCCCCCCTTGTGATACCTTTCTTCTCCCTCCCAAGTGGGACTGCTCTGCACCCACCTTGAGGATGATGGACTGAACCTCTGAACCTGTAAGCCAGTCTAATTCAATGTTGTCCTTTATAAGACTTGCCTTGATCACGTGTCTGTTCACAGCAGTAAAGCCCTAACTACTTCGGAAGTTGGTACCAGGAGTTGGGTACTCCTTTGACAATCTGACCTTTGAGGAAGACTGTGGAAGGACTTTGGAACTTTGAGCAAGAAAAGCCACTGGGATATGAAGAGTTCTGTGGGATGTTCTGTGGTAGCTTGAAAGATAATGTTGAGTACAGTGCAGAAGATGGAGGCCTGCCTACTGAAATTTCAGAGGGAAGATTAAAGACTCTTATCAGGGCTGTTGCTATTTTGATTGTGAAGATTCTGTGGTTTTAGATAGCTGGGGCTGAAGAGTCAGCTACGATTAACTAGATACCAGAACTGCTAAGTTGAAACCTTGGCATTATAGGGGCTATTGATGTTGGTTAGCTGGAGCTAAGAAATTAGCAGTGATTAAGAAGAGACCAGCATCACTGACATGAAAATGGCAAGTGTTGTCTGAGAGCACAAAGAAGTTGTGTTCCAGAGATAGCCAAGGTTGTACCTTATGCTATGGCTGGACCTGGTAATGTGTAAGAGTCACCCAGGTGGTACTGGTTTTGAAGGCATGAAGGGGTCATGAAGGGTAGCTGAGACTTGGCACTGTGAGAGACCATGGAAGGCCGTTGTTGAAGGTGCAGCCTCACTTGCGATTGATGGCCCAGGGCTGAAGGGGTCAAGCAAGAAGTTGAGGTTTGGCACCGTGAAGAGAGTCTATGAGAGGTTATTGGTGGACCATAGTTGCAGTGGAAGACAGCAGTGTTTTAGAGATACCAGTACCATGAGATTACGACCAAGAACAGCAGCAACAGGGTCATATAGGCAACTCAAGCTTGGAAGAGGAGGTGTGTGCTACAAAGGGCAGAGCTGGAGAAGTGATCCAAGCCCTTTCAGGAGCCCAGACCATCATGAGTGGATCCCAGGCATTGAATGGTCAGAGTTTGATTTTGATTTTGATAAATGATTGTGCCCTGATACTTTTCCCTCTTGAAGGAAAAAAGTATTTTAGTGGAGACCACAATTAAGAGACTTTGAATTGTAAAAAGACTTTGGATTTTTAAAAAGATTGAATATTTTAAAAGGATTGAAATTTTAATATGTAAGAATTTGCAAAGACAGTGGTACTTTTAACATTATTTAGCTTCTTGGGGATGAATAAGAAAGTAAAGGTTGAGGCTTAATAGTGATGTGTTTGTGTGTCAAGTTGACAAGGGCTCAATTGTACTGGCTGGTTTTGGGTGTCAACTTAACACAAGCTGGAGTCATCACAGAGAAAGGAACTTCAGGTGAGGAAATGCCTCCATGAAACCCAGCTGTAAGGCATTTTCTCAATAAGTGATCAAGGGAGATGGGTGGTGCCATCCCTGGCCTGGTAGTAAGAAAGCAAGCTGAGAAAGGCAGAGGAAGCAAGCCAGTAAATAACATTTCTATAGCCTCTACATCAGCTGCTGCTTCCTACCCTGTGTGAGTTTCAGTTCTGACTTCCTTTGGTGATGAACAGCAATGTGAATGTATACACTGAACAAACCATTTCCTCCCCAACTTGCTTCTTGGTCATGATGTTCGTGCAGGAATAGAAACCTTGACTAAGACACTCTGCAATGGGGCAAACAGCTGATTTCATGAAGTAATTAAAGTAGGAGTTGTTTTCTTTCTGCTCCTGCACCCTTTCTTAAAAATTTATTCTTCTCTCATATATTTTTATCCCAACTGAAGTTTTTCTCCTTTGTCTCCCCCTAATCCTTCCCTTTCACCTGCCCTCTCCTCCAGACCCACTCTTTCTCTTTTCCTCTTTAGAAAAGGGCAGGCTTCTCAGAGAGACCAACCAAACATAGCCGATCAAGTTGCAATAAGCCTAGACAACTCCCCTTATATTAAGGCTGAATGAGAAACCCTGGAGAAAGAAAAGTGTCCCAAATGAGGCAGAAAAATCAGACAGTCCCTGTTCCCACTTTTAACAGTCCTACAAGAAGACCAAGTTATATAACCAAAACATATGTGCAGAGGGACTAGGTTCAGATGGTCAGTTCAGGCTCTGTACACCACTTTGAGCAGAGGTTTTTTTTATTCTTTGGTTTTATTGTAATATACTTGACCTCTTTGGCTCATACTATCATCCTGTCTTCTCTTCTGCAGGATTCCCCAAGCTCCACCTAATAGTTGGCTTCGAGGCTCTGTATTTACACCCATCCATTGCTGGATGACTGTTCCTGTACTTTGATACATCAGTCATAGTCTCATATTCTCCAGATCCTCCTCACTATGCTCTTGGATCATTCTGGTCATATATGTTTTACAAGGAGGAACATAGATGTTAACAGCATTTGACCACATCCTCATATGCCATGCTTCTCAGATGCTGATGAGATTCCTCTCCTCTCCAAGTTTTTAGTTAAACTTTTGTAGAGATCAAGAATGTCTTTAGAAAAGCCTTATAAAGTCCAATACCTGATAACTCATGAAAAAAAATTCAATTTGAAGTTAACACACTACCAGAGATTTTAAGGAGAAAGCTAGAGCCTTGGCAGTATCAACAAGCTAGTCTAAGCTACCTGTGCTCAGTTTAAAAAATAAAAGAGACATTTTTAGTAAGAAGGATGTTGTAACCAATGTAACACCATTAAAATGGATACAAACAATGAGGTTTAGTGACACCCCGAGTCAGTCTTTGGGATCCTGGCTTGAAACTAGGATTTAAATAAAGTTCAAGAGATATTCATGATGAAGTAATCTTGGTCAATGTATGGTCCCACCCAATACCGATCAGTCATTGCTCTAGTTGGTCTGCAAAGAGATATAAAATATGGTCAGAATTTTTCTCCCTTTCCAGGAGGCATACATTTTTTGTCTGTCATTCTGGTTTCAGTCTTTCCTATCTCCTACCATAAAATATTGGAAAGTTTTTAAATTCTTTGGGATCCATCAGTTTAAATTCCTGGTAGCTAGTCAGGGGCACAAGTAACACCTTATAATATCTTCTCTCCTGACAGAGAAAATGCAAGCATACACTGAAGCTTGTCTTATAAGCAGCTAAATGAGCCTTTAGATATTTCTGTACTGTGAAACAGAAAAATATAAATATCCTAGGAAGAAGAAAATTCTCTCTTTCCACTTAAGAAGAATATTCTCTTTCCACTTAAATTTTTATATGCTCTTTTTCTATTTTTCTTTCCTTTTTTTTTTTTTAATTTGCAAGCTTGGCTTAACTTGAAACATGAGAAATTTGTAATACTGTAAATAAACAAAAAATAACTCAAAATTACAAAGGATACAGTGCCCAGAAAAGCTCATATTTAAAGAAGTGACTGTGCTAGATGATTTTTTTGAGACTCGTCCCTTTTAATGTTACAGAACTCCAAACTGAATAAATGGGTGATAGTGTGACACTGGTACAATAAACATTTACCAAACAGAAGTTAATCAGTTAGCTTGCCCTGAATATTTACATTCTGAAATCGGATTCTTCTCTTTGCAGTTGTTATATGCACGTTGTTCTTTGGAGTGAAAAAGTAACTGGTTAGGCAATATAAATAGAGGAGGAATTATCTTCATCATTTTGTTAAATTCTCCGAAGACTGAGCATCAGTTATATTGTTTTGATGACTGACTGAGCCACAAAAGGAGATGGTTCAGTAAGAATGGGTGCATTCCATAACCATTAGGGTGTGTGCATGTGCAAGCAAGGGCAAATAATTAAGCAGTAAGCTAGCTGTAGTGGTTTAAATATGCATGACCCACGAGTGACACTATTAGGGCATGTGGCTTTGTTAGAGGACATGTGGCACTGTGGGGATGGTCTTGAGAACCTTCATCTAGCTGGCTAGGAGCCAGTCTTCTGTTTGCCTTCAGAACAAGATGTAGAACTCTCAGCTCTTCAAGTGCCATACCTGCCTGGCTTTCTAACTATATGATGATGGACTGAACATCTGATCCTATTAGCCAGACTCAAATAAATGTTGTCCTTTATGAGAATTGTCTCGTTAATGGGGTCTCTTCACAGCAACAAAAACCTTAAGACTCTAGCTCATTTCATACCATTTAATTTTAGATCTAGTTGTTTACACGGGACAATTAGAAATGTATTTGTGTGGTGGCGCACGCCGCAGAGGCAGGTGGATTTCTGAGTTCGAGGCCAGCCTGGTCTACAGAGTGAGTTCCAGGACAGCCAGGACTATACAGAGAAACCCTGTCTCACAAAAAAAAAGAAAAAAAAAAAAGAAATGTATTTGTTCTCTGACAGAATAATAATGACAAGAGCATTTTTGATATGTGAAATTAATAATAATAAAGAAAATCTCACAGTATGTTTCAGGAAAGTTATTGCTTCATTTGTGACTAGAGCAAAGAGACTTTATTAGGGCAACAGCATATTTCTCAAGGCATGTATTACAGGAATTATGTAACCTGAAAACTGCTTCTGAAAAATCCTTACTGTGGATGCTATACTGGGAAAGAGAAGTTGGAATGGATGGATATCATGACTGACATAAGGCAGAATGGACAGAATTTTACATCATACAGTAAAATCTAAAGTAAGCTATGTTCATATTACCAAGGACCATATCATTTCAAAGAGTAAAATTCATAATAGTATGTCATTAATAAAGATATATGCTATAATTAGTTGTACCTATAAAAATCAAGTCATTTGTCACATAATTCCTAACATATACTACAATATGCTCAAATTAAGAACTATAATAAACACTACTAAATATTTTTATAAAAACTGTATATATTTCTTTTCTTTTCTTTTTCAATCAGCTGCATACTTTTGTTCAATATGTTGTTTGCACACTTTAAAATTAGATATTTTCTTAATTTACATTTCAAATGTTATCTCCTTTCCTAGTTTCCCCTCTGAAAACCCCCTATACTCTCCCCATTTCTTCTGCTCACCAACCCACTCACACCTGCTTCCTGACCCTGGCATTTCCCTACACTGGGGAATAAAGCTTTCACATGACCAAAGGCCTCTCCTTCCACTGACCAACTAGGTCATCCTCTGCTACATATGCAGTAGGAGCCATGAGTCCAACCATGAGGATTCTTTGATTGGTGGTTTAGGCCAAGGGAACTCTGGGGGTACTGGCTAGTTCATACTGTTTTCCTCCTATGGGACTGCAAACCCCTTCAGCTCCTTGGGTCCTTTCTCTATCTCCTTCACTGGGGAGCCTGTGCTCAGTCCAATGGATATCTGTGAGCATCCACTTCTGTGTTTGTCAGGCACTGGCAAAGACTCACAGAAGACAACTATAAGAGGCTGCTATCAGTAAGCACTTGTAGGCATCAACAATAGATTTTGGGTTTGGTGATTGTAAATGATATGGATCCCTAGGTGGAGAAGTCTCTGGATGGTCATTTCTTCAGTCTCTGTTCCACATTTTGTCTCTGTAACTCCTTCCATGGGTATTTTGTTTCCACTTCTAAGAAGGTTTGAAGTATCCACACTTTAGTCTTCTTTCTTCTTGAGTTTCTTGTGGTTTGTGAATTGTATCTTGGGTATTCTGAGCATCTGGGCTAATATTCACTTATCAGTGAGTGCATATCTAGTGAGTTCTTTTGTGATTGGGTTACCTCACTCAGGATGATATCCTCCAGATCCATCCATTTGCCTAAAAATTTCATAAAGTCATTATTTTTAATGTAAATGTATCACATTTTCTGTATCCATTCCTCTGTTGGGGGACATCTGTGTTCTTTCCAGCTTCTGGCTATTATAAATAAGGCTGCTATGAACATAGTGGAGCATGTGTTCTTATTATAAGTTGGAGCATCTTCTGAGTATATGCCCAGGAGTGGTATTGCTGGGTCATCAGGTAGCACTATGTCCAATTTTCTGAGAACTGAATAAAATGATTTCCAGAGTGGTTGTACCAGGTTGCAGTCCCATCAGCAATGGAGGACTGTTCCTCTTTCTCCACAACTTCACCAGCATCTGCTGTCACCTGAGTTTTTGATCTTAGTCATTCTGACTGGTCTGAGGTGGAATCTCAGGGTTGTTTTGTTTTGCATTTCCTTAATGACTAAGGATGTTGAACATTATTTTAGGTGCTTCTCAGCCATTCATTATTCCTTAGTTGAGAATTTTTGTTTAGCTCTGTACCCAATTTTTAATAGGGATAATTGGTTCTTTGGAGTCTAACTTCTTGCATTCTTTGTATATACAGGATATTATTCCTCTATCAGATGTGGGATTGGTAAAGACATTTTCTGAATTTGTGGTTGCCTTTTTGTCCTATTGACAATTTTCTTTCCTTACAGAAGCTTTGCAATTTTATGTGAGGTCTTATTTGTCAATTCTTGATCTTAGAGCATAAGCCATTGGTGATCTGTTCAAGAAAATTTCCCCTGTACCCATATGCTCAAGGCTCTCTGCCACTTTCTTTTCTATTAGTTTCACTGTGTCTAGTTTTATGTGGAGGTCCTTGATCCACTTGGACTTGAGCTTTGGACAAAGAGATCCAAATGGATCAATTTGCATTCTTCTATATGCTAACCACCAGTTGAGCCAGCACCATTTGTTGAAAATGCTGTCTTTTTTCCACTGGATGGTTTTAGCTCCTTTGTCAAAGATCAAGTGACTGTAGGTGTGTGGGTACATTCCTGGGTCTTCAATTCTATTCTATTGAACTACTTTCCTGTCACTACACCAAAACCATGCAGTTTTGTTTTTTTTGTTTTTTTTGTTTTTTTTTAAATCACAGTTGATCTGGAGTACAGCTTGAGGTGAGGGAGGTTGACTCTACCAAAAGTTCTTTTATTGTTGAGAATAGTTTTTGCTATCCTAGGTTTTTTGTTATTCCAGATGAATTTGCAAATTGCTCTTTTTAACTTTGTGAAGAACTGAGTTGGAATTTTGGTGGGGATTACATTTAATATGTAAATTGCTTTTGGCAAAGTAGCTATTTTTTTTTTTTTTACTATATTAATCATGCCAATCCATGAGCATGGGACATCTTTTCATCTTCTAAGATCTTGTTCCATTTCTTTCTTCAGAGACTTGAATGTCTTGTTGTATAGTTCTTTTGCTTGCTTAGTTAGAGTCACACCAAGATATTTTATGCTATCTGTGACTATTGTGAAGAGTGTTGTTTTCCTAATTTCTTTTTCAGCATGCTTACCTATTCTGTATAGGGAGGCCACTGATTTGTTTGATTTAATTTTATATCCAGCTACTGCACTGAACTTGTTTATCAGGTTTAGGAGTTCTTTGGTGGAATTTTTTAGGGTTACTCATATACACTATCATATCAACTACAAATAGTGATATTTTGATTTCTTCCTTTCCAATTTGTATCCCTTTGATCTCCTTGTGTTTTCTAACTTCTCTAGCTAGGACTTCAAGTACTATATTGAATAGGGAGAAAGTGGGCAGCCTTATCAAGTCCCTGATTTTAGTGGGATTGCTTCAAGTTTCTCTCCATATAGTTTGATGTTGGTGTCTTGTTTGCTGTGTATTGCTCTTACTATGTTTAGGTATGGGCCTTGAATTCCTGATCTTTCAATAACTTTTATCATGAAGGGGTGTTGGATTTTGTCAAATGCTTTCTCAGCATCTAATGAGATGATCTGAGGGACTGTGATAGGCAGCCTATTAGGTTGAATGAGGCTTGCTCTGGTGACCCAGTAGAAAACTCTACAAGGGATAGAAAAGCAAACCACACTCCCTGAGTCAGGTGCCTGACACCATAGAGCCCCCAACTCCATGATTCTGTGGCTATAATCACACTGACAATGTCCCAACCTCCTGGCATTCTGACTAGACTCCACCCCCACAGCTACCTGACTATAGGCAGGTAAGTTCCTCCACACAGTTACCTGATAATCCAGCCCACTATAAAAGGGGCTGCTTGACCCCTCCTTGCTCTCTTTATGCTTTCACCTTTCTTACTCTCATCTCTCGCCCTCCTTCTCTCTCTCCCTTCCCCCTTCTCCACGTGGCCATGGCCTGCCTCTCTCTCTCTTTCTACCTTCTCCTTTCTCCCTACCTTTCTACAATAAAGTTGTAAAACCACAGACTGTCTCTGCTCATCAAGGCCCTCCTTGCTTGAAAGATGGGATAGGCTTTCTCTAACGAGCTGCTGTGCCCAAGCCACGGACCTGACTGAGGACTCTTGCCTATATGAGAACCATCTAGCACCCCACTCATTCCCCTGCTGTCAACTCCCTTCAGCCCTGGGGCAGACCAAGATTCCCGAGTTGCCCCCTAGGCCCCCATTTGTTCCAGCTTGGGATGCCAAAGACTGAGAACCTGTTATCTAGGACTGCCCCTTGACCACGCCCTGGTGACCTGGGATTCCTTGGCTTCACACAGACATACACCCACCCAGTTTCTTGTGGAAAGCATGTAGCAGTCCTTCTGAATCTGCCCACTCAGAGCACCAGGATTATGGTGGGATGCGGATTTTCTCCCACTCACATTATTCCCCCAGCACCCACTGCCCCACAATGATCATGTGGTTTTTGTCTTTGAGTTTGTTTATATGCTGGAATTCTTTGATGGATTTCCCTATATTGAACCATCCCTGCATCCCTGGGATGAAGCCCATTTGATCATGATGGATGATCATTTTGATGTGTTCTTGGATTCCACTTGTGCGAATTTTATTGAGTATTTTTGCATCAAAATTCATAATGGAAATTGGTCTGTAGTTCTCTTTCCTTGTTTGGTCTATGTGTGGTTTAGGTATCAGAGTAAATTTGGCTTCATAGACTGAATTGGGTAGAGTACATTCTGATTCTATTTTGTGGAATAATTTAAGGAGTATTGGGATTAGGTCTTCTTTGAAGGTCTGATAGAAGTCTGTACTAAACCCATCTAGTTCTTGGCTTGTACTTTTGGGGAGACAATGAATGGCTGTTTCTATTTCTTTAGGGGACATGGGGCTATTTAGATTGTTTTTAAATCATTTTAGATCTTTTTAGATCATAATTCCTGATTTAACCTTGGTACCTGGTATCTGTCT
>NC_034611.1:8891242-8915756 GCF_900095145.1 Mus pahari | reverse complement strand
TTCTTCTACATGATAACTGCCAGTTGTGCCAGCACCATTTGTTGAAAATGCTGTCTTTTTTCCACTGGATGGTTTTAGCTCCTTTGTCAAAGATCAAGTAACCATAGGTGTGTGGGTTCATTTCTGGGTCCTCAGTTCTGTTCCACTGATCTACCTGTCTGTCACTGTTCTAGTAACATGAAGTATTTATCACAATTGCTCTGTAGTATAGCTTGAGGTCAGGCATGGTGATGCCCCCAGAGTTTCTTTTATTGTTGAGCATACTTTTGGCTACTCCTCTTGGGTGAGTTTACGTCCATTCATTCTAGAGCTTTTAGGTGTGCTGTCAGACTTCTAGTGTATTCTCTCTTTTCTTTCTTTTTGGCAGCACTCTTTCATTGTGTCCCATAAGTTTGGGACTTCATTTCCAATAAACTCTATAAAGTCTTTAATTTCTTTCTTTATTTCTTCCTTGACCAAGGTATCGTTGAGTAGAGTGTTGTTCAGTTTCCACGTGAATGTTGCCTATCTATTATTTATGCTGCTATTGAAGATCAGCCTTAGTCTGTGGTGATCTGATAGGATGCATAGGATAATTTCAATATTTTTGTATCTGTCAAGGCCTGTTTTGTGACTGATTATATGGTCAGTTTTGGAGATGGTACCATGTGCTTAGAAGAAGGTATATTCTTTTGTTTTAGGATAAAATGTTCTGTAGATATCTGTTAAATCCATTTGTTTCATAACTTCTGTTAGTGTTCATGTGTCTCTGTATAGTTTCTGTTTCCAGGATCTGTCCATTGGTGAGAGTGGGGTGTTGAAATCTCCCACTATTATTGTGTGAGGTGCAATGGGTGCTTTGAGCTTTACTAAAGTTTCTTTAATGAATGTGGATGCCCTTGCATTTGGAGCATAGATATTTAGGATTGAGAGTTCATCTTGGTAGATTTTACCTTTGATGGGTATGAAGTTCCCCTCCTTGTCTTTTTTGATAACTTTGAGTTGGAAGTTCATTTTATTTGGTATTAGAATGGCTACTCCAGCTTGTTTCTTCAGACCATATGCTTGGAAAATTGTTTTCCAGCCTTTTACTCTGAGGTACTTTCTGTCTTTGTCCCTGAGTTGGTTTTCCTGTAAGCAGCAAAATGTTGGATCCTGTTTGTTTAGCCAGTCTGTTAGTCTAAGTCTGTTTATTGGGGAATTGAGTCCATTGATGTTAAGAGAAATCAAAGAAAAGTAATTTTTGCTTCCTGTCATTTTTGTTGTTAAAGTTGGGATTCTGTTCTTGTGGCTATCTTCTTATTTTTTTCTTTCTTTTCTTTTCTTTTCTTTTCTTTTTTTGTTTTTGAAGGATTACTTTCTTGCTTTTTCTAGGGTGTAGTTTCTAAGTGTTGGTGTTTTCCCTTTATTATCCTTTGAAAGGCTGGATTCATGGAGAGATATTTTGTGAATTTGGTTTTGTCATGGAATAGTTTGGTTTCTCTATCTATGGTAATTGAGAGTTTTGCTGTGTATAGTATCCTGGGCTGGCATTTATGTTTACTTAGTGTCTGTATGATATCTACCCAGGATCTTTTGGTTTTCATAGTCTCTGGCAAGGAGTCTGGTGTAATTCTGATAGGTCTACCTTTATATGTTACTTGACCTTTTTTTCCTTACTGCTTTTAATGTTCTTTCTTGAATTCTGTAGGCTTCTTGTACGTTCATGTGCATCTCTTTAATTTAGAGAAGTTTTCTTCTATAATTTTGTTAAAGATATTTACTGGCCCTTTAAGTTGGAAATCTTCATTCTCTTCTATACCTATTATCCTTAGGTTTGTTTTTCCCATTTTATCTTAAATTTCCTGGATATTTTGGGTTAGGATCTTTTTGTATATTGCATTTTCTTTGATTTTTTTTTTTGTGTCAGTGTTTTCTATGGTATCTTCTGTACCTGAGATTCTCTCTTCTATCTCTTCTTTTCTATTGGTGATGCTTGCATCCATGTCTCCTGACTTCTTTCATATGTTTTCTATTTCCAGATTTGTCTCCCTTTGTGATTTCTTTATTGTTTCTACTTCCATTTTTATATCCATGATGTTTTTGTTTTTTCAATTCCTTCACCTGTTTGGTTGTATTTTCCTTTAATTTTTGAAGGGATTTCTGTGTTTCCTCTTTAACGGCTTCTACCTGTTTACCTGAGTTCTCCTGTAATTCTTTAAGGGATTTTTTGTGTTTCCTTTTTCAGGGCTTCTATTTGTTTATGTGTGTTCTTCTGTATTTCTTTAACTGAGCTATTTATGTCTTTCTTAAAATCTTCTTTCACCTTTATGAGATATGATTTTAAATCTGAATCTTGCTTTTCCATTTTGGTGGGATATCCAGGACCTGCTGTGGCAGGAGTACTTGGTTCTGATGATGCCAAGTAGTTCTGGTTTCTGTTGGTTACATTCTTGCATTTGCCTTTTGCCATCTGGTAGAATCTGTTGTTAGGTGTTCTTGCTGTCTCTGGCTGAAGCTTGTTCCCCTGTGGGTCTGTAAGCCTGTGTCAGAATTCCTGGGAGACCAGCTCTGTCCTGGCAAGACCAATGCACAGAGAGCTGTGGAATAGCCCCACCTCCTGGGTGCAGATGGAGGCAGGAAGTGTTCCTGGCTTGTCCCTCCTTAGAGAGTCACTGTAGAGAAAAATCTAAATTTCTATTCTTTAATTACTGAGTCCTAAATTTGAACACCTCTTTTCCATTTAAATTTTTTTATTAATTGGTTTGTTTAAAACAGGGTACTATTTTGTAACCCTGGAATGCCTAGAGCTCACCATGCAGCCTAGGCTGGGATAAAGGCTATACAACTGAGACGGCAAATGTAGATTCTGAATTTTAAAACAAATTAGATCATGAAGTGTTTTACTAAAATATAATAAAGTCTATTTTTTGCCTCTGTTTCCACATAAGTTTCTGACTCCTAGTGGAGGACTTGATGACGACCAGTGCTCTAATGTCTCCAACTTTCTGCATATTGTCCAGTTGTGGATCTCCATGTTAGTTCCCATTTATTGCAAGATGCAGTTTCTCTGATGATAGCGGAGTGAGACACTGATCTCTGGATATAACCAAATGCTTTCAAGGGTCAAACTGCTACATTCTTCTAACAGAAGCATAATAAGATTCTAACACTCACAGGTGATAGATGACTTTAAAGGAAACTGTCCTCTAAACACAAGCCTAACATACACAGAGACTGTGGTAGCATTTACAGGGTTTAAGACTGCTTTTTGAACCAGGAAAGGGAAGCTAACATGCAGTACAACATGGGATAGACATGGACAGATAGGGCTGCAAGTATGAACAGTGAAAGTGGATACAGGCTCTCAACCTTAAGCAAGAAGTTATCAGCAATTTGGTACCTATTTACAAAGAAAGAGCTAGCCTTCTTCAATGGAGTCTCACTGGATATACTGACCATATACACTGTATGAAAAAAATTTTTTCAATAAAACTATAAAAGTAAAGTTATATACTTTATAGAGTTTGCTTTATCTATACTATTATCCAAAAATTATATATAGTTTTGGTTTAAATAGTTTTTCATTGCAAACATCCATTCATATAAAGTCATTTTTAGAAAGAAAACAAAATACTTAAGCAACAACATTCAAGTTTCAAAAATTTCTAAGTTTTTAATTTTTTTTCTGAGAGAAATGTGTATACTGATTATAACTAGATAGCAATTGATAAATTAAAGAAATTATTATATTTTCTTATGATTTCAGATATGTCTCTAATACTTTTACATATGAAGCATTTTAAATGTGACATTAAATTTACGAAAAAAAAGTACTGGTGGCAGGTTCAAATTTACGTCCAGTTTATCTTGACTCTTTTTCCACTCACCCTTTTTCTTAGGTGGATTATGTGTGTGACCTTGAGATGCTTGTGATCTTGCCCTAGTGAAAAGCAAGCAAGCAAACAAAGAAACAACAACCCAAAAACTCACTCAGAGTGAACAAAGAAAAGAAAAGATGTGCCCACAAGTGTTCCCTTGTTTGAAATTGTTTGTCTATTTAAGTTCATATATTACCCCCACATTTTCTCTTCAGGCAGCAAAATAAACTGCAGTCTTTCCAATGACACTGTTGTAACCTTCTCCCTACCAACACAGACCATAACCTTGTCAGTACATCTCAATAGCTGTAAGAAAAGTTTCTGACTACCTATGTTGGCAGACTATTTCTGATGTAGGTTAGATGTTTCAGGGCATACATTATGCTCCAGGAATACTCTCCTTTGCCTAAAATGCAGGACCAGTGGTTGAACTCCTTAGATAGTCCTCTGTGTGACTTCTTATGCATGGCCCTATTCCAGACTTAAGCAAAACACATGAAATAAAGAAATGAATAGTTTTGTCATTCCTCTCTAAATTTTATTTTAAATGTTATTTGTTGTCAAATATTGAAATGTCAATTTCATTATCTGCCCTGTGTAGTATTTTGAGGTTAATAATGTGAGAAAATTATACAGCATTTGGTTCTCTTTTAAAAATGGTTGTGTAATGATATAAAAACTATAGATTCTGCTTTTTTAAAAATCAAAACAGCCATAGTAAAAGTGACATAAAATGTTCAGGGTGAAGTTAACCTGCAGTTAACAAATAACTGTGATGTGAAAATGCAGTGCTCTTATTGAATATCCTTTGTCATACCTCTTCAAGAGTGCTAGTAACTATGAAGGGAGGTAACAAGAAGAGTTCAAAGGGGGTGGTGCATGTATAGGTGGTCCCTGGAAAGGGCTAATAGAATAGATTTCCCTGGTGGACTAGAGATAGGTGGAGATGGGAACAGGAAAGATCAGACATGGGGAGTGGACAGTGACGGTACTGGGAGAGACAACTAGAATTGGGGGGGCATTTAATGGATGATGCGAAAACTCCTTAAAATCTATGGAGGGTACACTAACAAACACTGCTAGACTTTAGTATCTTTTAATGTTTAAGTATCTGGTGGTCTTGGTATTGATATTACTTGAAAACTACTCACAGCATTTACAAGTTCTTTTAATGCTATACATCATTAACAATGTGTAGCCATTGATGTCATCTGAAATCATGCTAAATTATCTTTTGCATTCTGTTGCCTTTCAGCTCTTGCCATTAATTCAGATATTCTACTGTATATATTTTGTTCTTTCTTTGTAAACACTATTTATAAACAACAATAAGATTGTAAGAGCCAGAGGTGATGGACGGCTCCAAGGAAAGAGTGTCTTTCAGACACATTAAGACTGATATACATGGACAGTTGGGTGTGGTGGTGCACTCCTTTAATCCTAGCACTTGGGAGGCAGAGGCAGGTAGATTTCTTAGTTCCAGGCCAGTCTGGTCTGCAAAGTGAGTTCCAGGACAGCCACAGTTACACAGAGAAACCCTGTCTTAAAAAAAAAAAAAAAAGACTGATATACATGTATGAACTCACAAACCTGTGTCTTTATGCACAGGAACTGCTCTGGTTCAAGACTGCCTCTGAAAAATCCTTACTGTGAAGGTTGCACTGAGAAAGTTAAGATGCATGACCATAATTACCTGAAGAATAAATAAACCCTGTGAAATTGCACTTATTTTACTATATCTCTAAAATTTTCCTAAAGCAACTATCTACTCAATGATAACTTGGTCAAGGAAGAAATAAAGAAAGAAATTAAAGACTTTTTTTAGAGTTTAATGAAAATGAAGTAACAACATTTCCAAACTTATGGGACACAAAGGAAAACTCATAGCTCTGAGTGCCTCCAAAAATAATCTGGAGAGAGCATTCACAAGAAGCTTGACAGCACANCTAAAAGCTCTAGAAAAAAGGAAGCAAATTCACCAAAGAGGAGAAGATGGCAGGAAATAATCAAACTCGGGGCTGAAATCAACCAAGTGGAAACAAAAAGAACTATACAAAGAATCAATCAAACTAGGAGCTGGTTCTTTAAAAAAATCAACAAGATAGATAAACCCTTAGCCAGACTAACTAGAGGGCACAGGGACAGCATTTTAATTAACAAAGTCAGAAATGAAAAGGAAGACATAACAAAAGAATCTGAGGAAATCCAAAAAAAATCATCAGATCCTACTAAAAGCCAAAATTCAACACAACTGGAAAATCTGGATGAAATGGACAGTTTTCTAGACAGATACCATGTACTAAAGTTAAATAAGCATCAGATTAATGAGCTAACAATTCTCAAACAAATGAAATACGGATGCACTGGATCATGGGAAAAGGGCAATCTAGGCACTGAAATAAATTTCCAGATTTGAGCCAGTTTGCAGACTAAAAATTCCTTGGATGGAAGAACAGCCAGGCATTTGTAACTACTGAGAAGTTTTACTGTTAGCCTTTTTCCAGTCCTTCCCTAGATGATCATTCAGCCTTTTCCAAGAATAACTGTATACAGGGTTGGGGGAAGGGAAAAAACAAGCAAACATTCCAGAGTCTAATGGATGCAGGTTCTGAATTGATGCTGATGACAAGAGATCCTAAGATATACTGTGCCCCTCCAGTTAAAGTACGGTCTTATGGAGATAAAGTAATTTTAATAGCAATATGTGGCTGATGTGTGATTCAGAAAATTATCATATTGAATCCCTGACATGTGACATTTTATGATAGTAAAGGCTAAATGGAAGCCTTTAGAGTTGCCTCTGTAAAGGAAAATAGTGAATCAAATCAGTATCACATCCCTAAAGGAAATGGAGAAATTAGTGCCACTATCAAGGACTTGAAAGTTGCAGGGGTGGTGGTTCCCACCACCTCTCCCTTTAACTCTCCTATCTGGCCAGTGCAGAAAACAGATGGATCATGGAGAATGACAGTTGACTATTGAAAACTCAATCAAGTAGTGACTCCAATTACAGCTGCTGTACTAGAAGTCATGTCCTCACTTGAGCAACTTAACCCATCTCAAGGTACATGGCATATATAAGTATTGATCTAGCAAAGGCCCTTTTTCCATTTTTTACCTGTACTCGAGAAGTAATTTTATATTGGTTGGCAAGGCCAGCACTATACCTGGCAGTTTTAGTTCATATCCATATTCAGACTCTTGTTCAGGCGGTTCTACAACTTAGACCATATTATCCAGCAGACCTGATAGTACTAGCTGGAGGTGTCATTGGCAGATAGGAATACTTTTTGGCGAGTTTGCCGGGCTCCTATAGGTGGATCTCAGAAAAGTCATTTGAAACAAAGCTCTATCATAATCTGAAGAAAACGATTTTCCCTTTGAAAGACAGCTCTTGGCATGTGAATCAACCTTAATGGAAACTGAGAATGTGACAATTGGGCCACCAAATTATGAAGAGACCTGGGCTGTCCATCATGAACAGGGTGTTATTTGACCCACCCAGGCATAAAGTAGGATTTTTCAGAGCAGCAATATATTATCAAATGGAAGTGTGATATGTATGATAGGGCCTAAGCAGGTCCTAAATTTACATGAGAAAGGTGTCCAAGTATGTTTGATTTCTACGTACTTGGATTGCTGTTATAATCCTCTCTGCTGCTAAGCAGGAACCTATAGCCTCAAGGAATACACCCTATGAGAGGTTGACTAAGAGAAGACTAGGGCCTTGTTTACCAATGTTTCCTCATATTATGTAGGCAACATACAAAAGTAGACAGCTGAAGCATTAATAAAGTCTTTCTGAAACAACCCTAAAGGACACCAGCAATAGGAAATCTTCACAGTGAACAAAACTTTATGCAGTGCACATGGTCATATATTTTGTTTGGAAGGAGAGACGGCCATATGTGTGATTTTTCCCTGACTCGTGGCTTTTAGTTAATGGATTGTCTGGATGGTCAAGGACTTGTAAAGAGCATGATTAGAAAATGGGTGAGAAAGACACCTGGGTAAGGCATTTGTGGATAGATCTCTCCAAATGTGTGAAGGATGGAACGATACAGGTGTATCATGTAAATGCTCATCAAAGGTGACTTTAGATAAGGAAGAATGAATTAGGTAGATATGATTATTCCTTCTGTTGACAGTCAGCCTCTTTCTTCAGCCATTTCTGTCATTGCTCAGTGAGCCCAGGAACAATGGGACCATGATGGCAGAGATAGGGTTATGCATAGGCTTAAAAACATAGACCACTACTTACTCAGTCTGACTTGGCTACAGATGCTATTGAGTACCAGATCTTCCAACACTGGATCATAGATATGGCACCTTAAGCCAGGGTGATCAGCCACTGGCCTGATGGCAGGTCAAGTACATTACACCACTTCCTTGGAAAGGACAGTATTTTGTCATTTATTTGAGTTAATACTTACTTTAGTTATGTATTTGGTTTCCTGCAAGTAATGATGCTATCCAAACAACTATAAGTGGACTTACAGAATTCATAATACAACAGCAAGATATCCTATACTATATTTCTGCAGCCAGAGAAGTATGGCAGTCAGTCCTTGAAATGTATTAGTCAAACCATATTCCTCACTAACTTGAAACAGCCGGTATGATAGAATGATGGAATGGCATTTTCAAGACACTACAACAGTACCAACTAGGTGGCAGTAACATGGAAAAGACTGGGGCAGAGTTCTCCAGGTGGAATATGTTTTTCATCAGCATTTAATATGATTTACAGGTCCAGAAATAAAAGAGTGGAAAAGGAATGGGTCCATGTATTATCATTCCTAGCCACCAATTAACATTTTTTCTTCCTGTTCCTATGACTTTAAACTCTGATAGCCTAGAAGTTTGGGTTCAAGAAGGGGAAAGAGAGCACCACATTAAACATCTCATTGCACCGGAATCACAAATTTCCCTCTGGCCATTTGGGCTTCTGATATCCTTAACACCACAAGTTAAGAGAGGAGTAAGAGTAATAGGAAGAATGGTTGATTCCAGTTACCAAAGGGAAATTGGATGGCTTCTCCACAATGGAGGTAAGAAAGATTATATCTAGAGTTCAGGAGATACTTTTGTGTATCTCTTGCTGGTATCTTGTCCTGTAATTAATGTCAGTGGGAAACTATAGAAATCTAATCCGGGCAGAATGACAGGGTGAAGACTTTCAGGAATGAAGTATGAGTTACTCCTCCAGAAAAAGAACCAAGGCTTGTGGAAGTAATGCTGATGGTGGAAGAAATACAGATTGAACTAAAGCCACATGACTACTTGCTGAAACAATGATTATAATTGACAGGAGTGTTTTTGTCATATTTTGTTTAAAACGTGTTTATATAAACATTCATGTTTCCTTTCCTCAATTTATCATGTGATACAATATCAACTAAAAGAATATAAATGGTTATTATATTTAAATTTAAGATATTTAAAAGATGTCCTGCAATAGACATTGCCTGATCTCATAATGCATTTGTGATTGTACAATGGATAGTTATATCATATTAAGCATAATTATGACCTAGTTATCATCTCATTTGGAAAGTAAGCATCACACAGGAGATGCGATTATGTGTCAAGGTGACAAGGGATGGACTTGTGAGAGCCACTTACAGGCAGGAGTATCAACCCCTAAGTTTATGTGGAGGAATCACCTCTTCCTAATAACCTGTGACAGGTTATTTATGTTATTCCTAATAACCTGTTATTTATATTATTCCTAATAGCTTGTGACAAATCTTGTCTGTTCTTGGGAAAGACTGGTCCAAGTGGTGATATTTTCACATCTATCCATGGCCTATTCTTCTGCTATCTTCCTTTCTTCCTTTAGTCATTCCTATGGTCATATTGCCCACTTGTCCCTCCCCAAAGGAACTTTACCCAAGGTAGCTGTATTTGTACCTCAATTTTTTTTACATATTTGATTTACTATGAGAGCCACATAAACCATATGAGCTCAGAGAGGTGAACTAAAAGCCCCATTACCCGGACTCACTAAGAGCAAAAGATATGATGGGCACTACTATGTCTCAGTTCCAGGATTCTGTAATCCAAGCATAAGAGGGTTAGTGTCTCACGCATTTCACAGAGATGGTTGCATTTATCTCTATATGCAAAGATGAAGCTAAAAGTTAAAGTTTGCAACAAATAGCACCTGTAACATGGAAACTAATCTCAGCAGGACAAGTCTAAAGCAACCTCTGGTTGGAACGTGGTTGTCTAATTGGGAGAAAAAAATGACTATAGGCATCTTAGTTAGGGTTTCTATTGCTGGGAAGAAACACTCTGACCACAGCAACTCATATAAAGGAAAATATTAATAGGAAGCTTGCTTAAAGTTTGGAGCTTTATTTGGTGTAATCATGGCGGGAAGCATGGCATCACACAGGCAGAGATGGTGCTGTAGAGGTAGCTTATGGTTCTACGTCTCGATCAGCTGATAGCAGGAGGAGAATGCCACACTAGGACTGACTTGACTAACTGAAACCTCAAAGCCTTTTACAGTGACACAATTTGCTAATAAAACTATACCTGTTCCAACTCCTCCTGAGTCAATGGGAGTCATTTTCATTTAAACCACCACACTCTACTCCCTGGCTTGCATAAGCTTGTGGCCATATAATAATACAGAAGTACATTCAGTCCAACTTCATAAGTCTCTGTTGCATGTATTAAAAACATGCTTATTCTTTCTTCGGAGCTCTCCCAAAGGAGTTCCGGCGTATGTTCCAAGAACAACCTCTGCCATGTTGCCAGCTGGCATTTTTCCTGACAGCGCCACCCAGTCCCCCAGATGACTTGGCTAAGCTGCAGAGACCCCTCCCTCCCCCAAACTCTGGGTGCTGGTGTTAGCATGCTACCTGCTAATTGCCTCAGCTGGCTCTGCCAACTGCCAAAGACCACCCCATGGCTGTGTCCTTTCTCCTGCCCACCTGAGTCATTGCAGATGGAAAACACCAGACAGCTTTAATATTTTATAATCATCCAGATAACACAACTTCCAAGAGCAAAATATACTGTCCGAAACTCATCGACTATCCTATATCATAGTTCTTCCATGGCAGAGGCCAGTACTGGTTCTAATAGCCCCCAGCCTACATGGTATCTGTTACTGTCTGCTCTTTAGCCTAGTCTGACTCTCCAATCTGTGTCCCCTTCATTTCCTGTTCAGCCTGTAAATCCTACCCTATCCTTTGCCCGAAGATTAGCTTCTGCTCTCTTTATTGACACAATCAAGAAACAATTAGGGGACTGGATTTTAGTTATCAGCTACTCCCCCTATAAGGGTCCATCGTCTATAACAGTCTGAGCCCTGTTTAAAAATTCAAAGCTAAAAGTCTCTTCTGATACTCCTGGCAAGCTCTTAGCTGTAAATCCCTAGAGAATCAAAAGCAAAAAGAAGATCACATACTTCTAACATATCATGATATAGGAGTATGATCCTCCCTTCTCTGTGGGGATATTGATCACTGGCCCAAAAGGTCAACGAGATCAGAGTTAAAGAACAGGGTTTCAGAGAGTTCAGGGGTACAAAGGAAATGACTACCAGGATCAGCTTCAGAGAAGCAGCTCAATTTTATTCAGAGTGATTGATGTTTGGGGAAATGGTAGGAATATCAAAGGTGGGCAAGGTCCTTAGCTGAATAATGTACTGAGCTTCTCATTACCATGGAGAGGCATTCTAGGAATCTCAGATACTTGCTGAAGGGGTTTCTTATCAGGGGAAAGGGAGTTGGACCTGTAATTTCACTAAGGGATTCATGACATCTCTCAGGTAGGGGATGTGGGATCCAGGATCTCCTAAGTAGAGACTAGGGAGCCTCACTGATAAAAAGAGTGTGCTCAGGCTTTTCCAGTAATGTCAAACATCAACCTTACCAGCATGGCTTCCTGACACAGGATATAGATTACCTCTCCCAAAGAGAGGAAGGTAAATGTAATTAGTTAATAAAATAAGACTAAAACGAGCTGAGAAAATTCCAAATTCTGAATCTCCAGGCCTGATGTCAAACATTCTTCAGATCTCTAATTCTTCTCAATTTTCTTCCTCTCAGGCTGGTTCCACTCCCTGTTAGTGCTTTTATCAGCAGATTTTCCAGGATTCTGACATCTCAAACATCTTGGGTTATCCAAAGCAATCCAGGTGTCCCGTTCACAGCCCGACAGCCTCCACAGAGGCCACACAGTGGCCTCTCTGGGCCTCCATGCTATGACACCAATGACACACACAGCATCATTCCTTAGCTGTGGAGGGAGATTCCATAACCTCTTTCTTCTATCCTCTTCTCTAAAGTTACAACCACATGGCTGAAGCTGCCAAGTTTTGCTGCTTGCTGGGACTGCAATGTCATCCCTTCCTTCAATTACATTTTCACCGGCTTACCAGTTTTGATGATTTCATTCACCACCTAAGTTTGCTGTTCTGGAACTTGCTGTGTATACTAGGTTAGTCTTGAGATCTGAATTCTGCCTGCATCTGCTGCTCCAGTGCTCTGATTAAAGGCACATGACAACACACCTGGCACTAAGCTTTACTTTAATTACTGTTCATAAGCTGGAAGCTTACTTAGCTGGATAACATCTTTTTCTAAGGTCATTAAGCCCTTTATTCCATTTAGCGTCTGATTTTTCTTTAATCTTTTTATCTCGTTGAACACAGGATTTAGCTCTATTAAACTTCCTGGTGTCCCTTTTCTCTTCCAACTGTCCATTTTGTACTTTTTCCTTCTTCAGCTTGCTTCTTTTCTTTATAGATATGTGTAAGATTGACCACTAATAGCCACACTAGTAGCCATAATCAGTGTTATGTTGTTTAAAATGTGCTCAGCTAAAACTGATAATTCATAACAATTCAATTTAGACCTTAGACAGATTTTTTTTGTACAAACCAGCCATGTTCATCAGCAAAATATCACAAGAACAATATCTAAGCCACATACTAAATTCTTCTCTGAAACCTCTTGATCAAGGTCCCCACAATTTAAATTACCTTTGGAACTACTCCCTTCCAAGTTTCTACTATTGTGCTTCATTATATCCTGCTTAAAACATTCAGTTACTTTTAAATACTAAGTCCAAATGTCCACATTCCTCCAAACAAAAACATTTTCTAACCTATCACATCAACACTCCAGTTCCTGGTACTAACTGCTGTCTTAGGGTTTCTATTCCTGTGAAGAAACACTGTGACCACAGTGACTCTTACAATGGAAAACATTTAATTGGGTGCTGCCTTACAGTTCAGAGTTTTACTTCATTTTCATCATGGACATAAGTATGATAACATTGAGGCAGACATAGTACTGTAGAGGAAGCCAAAAGTTCTACATCTGGATCAACAGACAGCTGGAAGAGAATGCCATACTGGAACTGGCTTGAGCAATTGATACCTCAGTGCCTACCCCTAGAGACACACTTTGCTAACAAGACCATACCTACTCCATCAGTCCTAATATTGCTACTTTCCAGGAGCCTGCAGAAGCCATTTTCATTCAAACCACCACAATAGTCCCAATGATCATAGATAAACTACTCCATGGCATAACCAGTGGACATCTACCAAGACACTGTCACTAGAATAACAGTACTTTCTGACTTCTGTAGAACCACTAGTCATAGAGACCAGGCAAGGTTGACTACAGGAGTGGTGTCTAAGGTGAAAATTAGCATTAAGAACAGTTTATGCAGTTACACTAGATAATAATCACCCTCTTAGTCTTGTCAGGGGAGAAATAGAGAAGGCATCAGCGCATATGTTCAGACATGGCAAAGTCACTTCAGAACCCAGAACTTAATTCTTCCTCTTTTGACCCTGAAGGAACATGTGCATTCTGTTACATCTAAAACACTGCTCTATTGGTTTTTGGGTACTTCTGTGAAAACATTTTCTTTATTGATTATACCTGGCAGAAATTTTGTAGTGTTTAAGGGGATCACAGCAGCCTCTTAAGATTTGCCCAGAACAAAACAGACTCTTTAGCTCACAACTTAAGTCAGGATCTGTCTCAGGTATGAAGATCTGTTGGTTTACTCACTAAGTAGATACATATTCTGATATATATTTTCCATTAGGTCACTCTTTTGTAATCCTGTAGTTTATGTCTAAACCAGGGCCCTGTGCATTAAAGTGTTAGGTTCTCTTTTCTGGTGGCTAGAGATGGAAGAGATCACAATGGTAAAGGGTATAGCCTAGGGAAGCCATGTTGATGAACTACCCACCTGTTAGAGAAATAAAGGTACTTTGTGACATCTTCCAGATATTCTTTGAGTTCTTTACCAGAGCCTTTCTTTTCTTATGAAAAACAATGATAAAACTTGTTAGATTAGTTATTCATTTACTGACTTGAGATTGAATACCTAAATTTTCTCCTTCCTTATTAGTCATCATGATGAAGGGGTATCCCGCTTTGATTATTTGATCGTACTGACAGGTCACTTTAATATTCTGTGACCTGAATAACGTTTTTTTAATATAGTTGAATCTTAATTAATTTTCCATTTTATATCATTAAGCTTATCCTGCCTGTGCAAGATTCACCGCTTTAAAACACGAAAGCAACCAACGTAAACAGAGAAACTCACTCTGAAGAAAATGTTGAACGTCATATCTCATATATCGAGGAAGTTAACTAAGTTTTCATAGTTATTTACATTACAAAAGTTTCTAGTTCCCTCGGGGGGTTAAATTTACAGTATATCCTTGGATACCCTTCAGACCCATTTTTCTTAAGTTTTCAAATTGCCAGTAAGTATCATAAACTCTCACAGTAAATTTCCCACTTAAAAAAGGGTATCAGTCAGACTGTCTGGATTAGGAAAGTCACATTACAGTTTTACTGTATCTAGAGAATATGCAATGCTCTTTTTTCTTGGCTCCTTTATGTCAGAGTAGCTGAAAAGAGAAAATAAAAATGTGATCCTCAGTGCACTATGGGACAAAAATAAAAGCAGGCATCCAAGAGGGAAAGACATCCTATCTCAGTTAAAGAAAAATAAACTTGGAGATTCCAGGTAAAACAGGCAGCCATCAAGGACCCAGTGGAACCATAATTCCCAGACCCTATCCAGTCCTGGTGATACTTCCCTTCAAGCTGACAGCTGCTTGTTTAGAACCCTAGAATTCTTGCTTTAGGTCCAAGCAGGAATCTCTGCTTCTCAAGTTTTCTCTGGGCTGTGGAAATTCACATGAACTTTAGGTCTAGTCATAGAGATGAGTAAAGCATGGTTGTGAGACCACAGTTCCCTTGATTTTCTCCATGGTCTCCCTGTTGTAGGCTGTGGATGGAAGGTAGGAACCCATGCATTTTTAAACAAGCCTTCTACTGCACAGTATCATTCCTAGGTGTTCAATTAACACTCTTGCCTTATTGTTCCCCATTTCTCCCACCATCCTGGGGATCTCCAGAGCCCAGTGACTTTTGAAGAGTTTACCGCACACAACAGGAACAGGTATGAACCTTGTCTGGAGAAGTGACATGTGTGAAAAGGGATTTGAAATGTAAAGGATTTTATTTGTTAGTTCAGCTAAAAGAGACCCTATTTGTTTTCTTACCATTCTCCCTCAGAGTTCACCTGTTATACCTTATATGGAGTCCAAAGGTAGCAAGGTTTGATCCACAAGTTAGGGTTTAGGTGATAAATTCCTTGAAGCTGGATATTTGTACCTCTTTTTGAGAACTCTAAGGAAGAAAACAGACAAGCTTAATGTTGTGGGTTCCAGATAAACAGATAAAGCCACTCTGGTCCCTGAACTAATCTTTCTCAAAAAATTACTATCTAGACACCTGAGATCCAAGTGTGATACTTCAGCAGAGCTATACCCCATACTCTTTTTCCTGCTAGTGAGAGCTCTGACCAAAGTCATTGTTGTGGTGGTGGTGGGGTTTCTTTTTTCAGAAAGGTACCAAAGAGTATCAGATAAGCATGGTCACTTCCAAGTCTTTGGAGGCAATTTTCTGCTAGATACATCAACTTTAATTTGGTCTTCTCAAATTCTGAGTGAGAATCCTAAAGCATTGTTTTTGAGGTCATGGTGGTCAGACAAGTAATCCTGAGCTTGTTCAGTGGGATAAACAAATTACAAAATGCCAAAAAAAAAAAAAAAAAAAAAAAAAAAAAAAAACAGCCACAGAGAAAGAAATAGCTTCATTGGAAACAGTGTTCATTTGGATGGGGGTTCTAAGTTGGGATTCTGCTAAACAGAACCAACATGATTGTGTAATAGGGCCCCAAGTTCCTGATCTTTCTCATATTAGTTCACTTTAGATACCACCTTCAGTTCTTCATCCACTCTTGTTAACCTGTATCCCTATAACTCCCCAGGTCCTTCTTTACCTCTAGTCTATATTTTAAATTCATCTAGTTCAGGTTTAGAATAGTAGTATTCTAGTAGTATTCTTATAGAAAAGCTCCTCCTCACACAAACACATGTATCTTAATTGATAAAAACACTGGGACAATGTAGCTTATAAGTCTATAGGGGTTTATTAATCATTGAATATCTGAGGAGTTTTGACCTGTATGATATGTGTTCATCATTACTCTATCATACAAAGTAGTTTCTTTGGTAATAAATCATTTAGGCTCTACTCATTTTCTTTTTTTATAAAACTCTGTGGGTTTGAATAAGTTGGGCCACCATAGATTTACATGCTTGAATGTCTGAACATGGGGAGTGTCACTATTTGAAGGTGTGGCCTTATTGAAGGAGGTGCGACCTTGTTAGAGGAAGTATGTCACTGAGTAGGCAAGGCTTTGGGGTCGAAAAAGTTCAACCTACTCCCAGTGTGAAACACATCCAGTATTCTCCATGCTGCCTGAGGATTAAGATGAAGAACTTTCAGCTCCCAACCATGTCTGCCTGGATGTTGTCATGCTTATTAACTTTACTATCATGAAGTTATCCTCCGAAACTCTAAGCCAGCCCTAAATTAAATGTTTTCTTTATAAAGGTTGCCTCAGTCACGATGTCTTTTAACAGCAATAAAACCCTAATTAAGGCATACTCAAACCACTGACAAGAACTGCTTTACTGCAGTTTGTACCATTGTCTTTTCTAGAATGCTAGCTAGCTGAAACAATATAGTTTATTTAAGCATTCAAGGTAATTTGTCTATTCAACAGTATGCTCCTAGGTACCAATTTCTCTTTTCTGTGGCATCATAGAACATTTCCTTTTATAACTGAATCACATTCCTCTGCAGAATGTGCCCCAGACTGTTTTATTTTTTTTTATTTTCTAGGTGACATCTCGATTACTTATACATTTTGACACGTTAAATAAGTTGGCCACCAACTTTGTCAACACACAGATTTTTGTGTGGGAAGAATATTTTAGTTCCTTTGGGTAAACAGCAAGATAAACATATGCTTATTTTTTGTAGGATATTGCTCAGTAGTCTTCCCAGCAAGGAGCAGAACTTGGTGATATCCACTCTTACCAGCACCTGATGGTTTCTATGTTTTGAATGCTTCAGAGTGAGATGTTGGCCTTTTATCATTGTCTATACTTAAGCCTCACTATTGGCGACTGATATGGCGGGCTATATTTTGTGTGTGTGTAACTGACACTGTATCATCACTGATGAAGCATTTACTAGGCTAATTTTTCACTTGAAGGTGGTTTTGATATTTCATATTATTTTAATAGGAGATTGTCTTTTATTTTTGGTAATAGTAACTTCTGAGATAAGTTTCATGAAAATGTTTTCATATCTGTATATAACATTAATTTTTTACAAAATTGTTCTCTTTTTTATTGAAGTCTAACTTAACAGGTTTTGCCTTTAAGTATCATTTTTTTTTGTTTTTCTATCTAATAAATGTCAAATACAATATTACTTTGATTTTTCCACTGTGCTGTCTTTTTGGAGGCTCATAGCTGATCATTTTGCATTTAGCTCTGTGATTATCTCTCAGCTAATATTTGTGATTTATTTTTATTATATATTTTCTTTATTTACATTTTAAATGTTATCCCCTTTCCTAGTTTCCCATTCAAAAATCACCTATCTTTTCCCCACTCCCTATGCTTCGCAACCTACCCACTCCTGCTTCCTGGCCCAGGCATTCCACTATATTGGGGCATAAAACCTTCACAGGACCAAGAGCCTCTCCTCTCATTGATTACCAACTAGGACATCCTCTGCTACATATGCAGTTGGACCCATGAGTCCCTCCATGTTTTTCTTTGATTTGTGGTTTAGTCCCAGGGAGCTCTGGGGTTACTAGTTACTTCATATTGTTCCTCCTAGGGAGCTGCAAACCCCTTCAGCTCTTTGGGTACTTTCTCTTGTTCCTTCATTGGGGACCCTGTACTTTGTTAAGTGGAGGACTCTGAGCATCCACTTAAGTAACTACCAGGCACTGGGAGAGGCTCTCAGGAGAAAGCTATATCAGGCTCCTGTTAGCAAACTCTTGATGGCAACTGGAATAGTGTCTGAGTTTGGTGGTGGTTTATGGAATGGATGCCCAGGTGGGGTAGTTTTTGGAAGATCATTCCTTCAGTCTCTGCTCCACACTTTGTCTCTATACTTTCTTCCATGGGTATTTAGTTCCCCATTCTAGGAAGAATCGAGGTATCCGCACATTAATCTTCTTCTTCTTGAGTTTCATATGTACTGCAAATTGTATCTTGGGCATGTTGAACTTCTGGGCTAATATCCACTTATCAGTGAATGCATGTCATGTGTGTTCTTTTGTGACTAGGTTTCCTCACTTAGGATGAGATCCTCCAGATCTATCCATTTGTCTAAAATTTCATGAATTCGTTGTTTTTAATAGCTGAGTTATACTCCATTGTGTAATTGTATCACATTTTTTTTGTATCCACTCATTTGTTGAGGTAGATCTGGGTTCTTTCCAGCTTCTGGCTATTATAAATAAGGCTGCTATGAACATAGTAGAACATGTGTCCATATTACAAGTTGGAACATTTTCTGGATATATGCCCAGGAGTGGTATGGCTAGATCTTCCAGTAGAACTATGTCCAATTTTCTGAGGAAGCAAGAAAGTAATTTCCAGAGTCATGGTACCACCTTTCAATCCTACCAGCAATGGATGAGTGTTTGTCTTTCTCCACATCCTCACCAACATCTGCGGTCAGCTGAGTTTTTGAACTTAGCCATTCTGACTGGTATGAGGTGGAAATTCAGGGTTGTTTTGATTTGCACTTCCCTGAAGATTAAGGATGTTGAACAATTTTTTTTAGGTGCTTTTCTGTCATTCAGTATTCCTCACTTAAGAGCTCTAGCTCTTCCATTGAGGACCCTGTGTTCCATCCTATAGATGACTATGAGCATCCACTTCTGTATTTGCCAGGCACTGGCATAGCCTCATAGGAGACGGTTATATCAGGGTCTCTTAAGAAAAATCTTGTTGGCATATGCAATAGTGTATGGGTTTGGTGGCTGAAGATGGGGAGGATCCCATGGTGGGGTAGTCTCCAGATAGTCCATCCTTTTGTCTTAGCTCCAAACATTGTCTCTGTAACTCCTTTCATGGGTATTATGTTCCCTATTCTAAGGAGGAATGAAGTATTCACATGTTGGTCTTCCTTCTTCTTAGTTTTCTTGTGTTTTGCAAATTGTATATTGGGTATTCTCTGCTGAGTTCAGGGCCAAGGTGACCCAGCTTAGCTAATATTTGTGAAATCTATGATCTGACTTTTCCAAAAATATTTAAAAGAGCTCTTTATTTATTTCAATACTACTTTAAAATTGTATTTGTTAATTTTCTACTCTCACACTTAAACCTCTTTGTGAGGTTTTAAAATTTTCTCTGCTAAGAATGCTATGCCAATGTAATTCTGCATGCAACCTTGAGATTGCAATTTTCACTAAGCAAACTGATGTGTAAAAATAGTCATCACAATAGAAATAAATTATCAATTTATTTTTATTTAAAATTATCAATTACATATAATTGATGCCAATTATATATAAATGATAATTTAAATGATCAACTATCAATTTATTATTATCAGTATAACTAATTTAATGAGGTACCTTCTAACTACATTATTGATGATGAAAAGGACATGGTGTGGCTGCTGTACTGAGATGACTCTGGTTTGGGTCATCATAGTGTCCTAAGAGTTGAGCTGCTCAATAGCTTAAGAAAGCAGAAAGCCACCAAGGATGTGTGAGTGACCATACAAATGCATTGGGCAAGATAATTCCAACAAATCATTGTAATTATCTCATCAAGAAGCAATTTCACTGGGTAATAGACTCAGTAGAGTGAGTCAGTAAGGAAAGACCTCTTCAGCATACTGTCATGTGAGCTGAATAAACAGTTTGTCTACTGTACATCCTCAACCACTTAACCTCTGAAGGAGTACTATTCATTGTTGGGAAGTGTATAGTGCAACAAGAATTACACTTTGATAAGACTCTTGAAAAAAAGTGAGTTCATGGTGAGTCTGCACTAATTTCACCATCATCAGTTAGCTAGATATTCACAACTGCGTGACGAAGAAGCAAGCATTTCAGTAGCAGGAAACTTGAAGACCCAATTCACTGCCCTATCACTCATGGTCAGACTATTCTTCAGAATCTATTTTGGTTTCTGTAAAAATGGAGATTCATGTTATTAGCACTGGTCTCGTAAAGCTGCATGAGAGGACTCTTCCCAGGTGTGATCCATATAGAATGATAAACATATGAAGCTCTTGTTCTATTAATTTTGTAATAGTTTTTTTTAATATTTACTATGATAATAAGGATATCACATACCATTTCTAATAAATACTTTGACGTAAACCCAAAGTGAATATCAGTTGCTGGTAAATTAAATAGATACCATGCTAGACTAGCAGACAATTTCTTTAAATACACAAAGCAAGGTCAGAGAGTATTTCCAGAAGTTACATGCCTATTCACAGATAAACTAGAAATGTACCAGATATACTTGGTTTGTGACTGATGATTTATAAGCAACTGATTTTCTGTTTGCTTAGATTTTTCTGTGCTGAAGCTAAAACCATATGCTTGCATTTCAGTAAATGCTTAGGTTTTATATTTGGAGGGGGCAGGGAATGAACAGGGATCAAGTAAATATAGTATATAATCATTTTACTATTATTTTGAAGGATTTAAAGAAGTTCTGGGTTTAGACTATGAGAGTCCTGCTTTCCAGTTTTCATTTCTGTTTTACTTACTTATTTTAAATAAAAATCAGTCATCATATAGCAAGCCTTTAGTGCATGAAATTTCATTTTTAGTTACTTCCTAGGGAATGATCTTCAGGGTATCGTTTCTCATGTTATTGTGATTACTTTGGAGAGAAAGCTATTTCTTGGTTCTCTTTAATGATTAATACAGAGTCCTTAGTGTTACTCCAGGGGAATCTGCAGAACTGTGGAATATGACGAATATAATTAAACAAAATGGTAACTGTGCAGGGGAGTTGTTCAAGTTATTTCACTTAGTAAAATAAAAATATTTGAAGGGGAAATATTCTTTTGCCTGTAAGGAACAGAAACTGCTTATTTTTACTTAGATATTAAACTTATGAGAGACTGTAGTCACCTTATGAATAAAAATATATTTGATCCTTAGACTTGAAATTATGATGTTAGACAAATTCTGATTACTGAAAATGGGTGGCTATGAGGAAAACATGTACACTAGCTAAATATTTGCTTTCAAATGTAGATGTGCCTTGGCTTGCAAGGAGGTATGTATTGAAGTGGTAACTAGAGAGTGATTGTTTCCTTATGACTGTCTACCAGACTGAGTGCTACCCCTGTATAGAATCAGAGGGAAAAGATCCGTCCACCCATTGCTAGCCTGTCAAAAGATTAACAGGAGACACCACAGTTTCTATATCTCTTTTGAACCACTGCAAACTTGGTAAACTATTAATCAAATTATTACAAGTTAGGTATCATTTCATTTAGACAAGAATTCATCAGGTTATTAGTTTTTCCTCTCTGTTGTTGGAAGAATTCTTTGCAACAAAAGTTTCTAATATAAACATTTCAACATAATATCTACAGACAGAAATCAACATAAGTGATAATTTTCAGTAATCTTACTGTCCAATAGCATTTTTATAAATATTTTGGTTTATTTGTATGTACTTGTGTGTGTATGGGTGTGTGTGCATGCATGCACAGATACACAGATTCCAACAGAGGTCAGAAGAGTGTAGGGAGCTGTGAGAAATCGCCATTACAGGATGGCGTTGGCCTTTGTTGTTCATAACTATAAACAATTAATGTGCACAAGTGCAAGAGTAAATTNGCGCCAAGTCATGACCCATCCCGNGGTGTACTTTTGAAATTATGAGCAAGCAGCCAATCAGGTGCAGACACGCCACACTAAGACATATATAAGCTGCACCATTTCTGGGGCTCGTGGTCTTCCTCATGATGAAGCAATAAAGCTTTGCCACAGAAGAATCCGATTGTCCAAGTGTGTTCTTGCAGGCGAGATACAGCTCGGGACAGAAGAGAACAAAATATCTCCTCAAACTGGATTTATAGGAAATTATGACCTGTCTTATGTAGATGTTTCAAGTTAAGCATGAGCTCTTTGTGAAGGAAAATAAATGCTCTGAGTCTTCTCTTGAGCTCCAATACCATCCTACTTATATGTAAATAAATGGTTGCAAAAGATATTCTAGTCAGTAATTCTCTGACAGAGCACTAGATTTCTTTCTCAATTAGAGTTTCTATTGCTGAGAAGAAACACAGTAATCAAGACAACTCTTATAAAGACAAACATTTAATTGGGGCTGGATTACAGTTTTCAGAGGTTCAGTCCATTATCATCATGACAGGAATCATGGCATCATGTAGGAAGGCTAGGTACTGAAGCAGCTAATATTTCTACATCTTGATCCAAAGGCATTCACATTGGGTGGAGCTTGAACACTAGGAGACATCAAAGCCTGCCTACACAGTGACACATTTCCTCCAACGAGCCCACACCTATTCCAACAAGGCCACATTTCCTAATTGTGCCACTTCCAGTGTGCCAAACATTTTCAAACAACCACAACATCAAAATAGTTTGTGGTGAGACTGGAGCATATAGAATGATAAGCTATTTCATGATCTGGATGCTCAAGAACATGTGGCCATCATTTGTTCTTTAGAAAGACATGCTTAAGAATCTCAGAGGTTTGTATCCGGTTATGTAAATTGAGTATGTAAATCCTACCATAAGGTTTAGTCAGACAAGTAAGGATAAAATGATAACAGAGTACTGTCCTTAAGATTCATCAATTCTGAATTCTATAAATTAATAATATTTCTTTTTAGAATAAATTAGTTCATTTTGTTTAAATATAGTTTTTAATAGTAAATATTAAATGCATAGCAGTTTTGCCTGAAAAATCATTTGTGCTTGTTCACTGATCAATTTATTGTTGCCATTTATGGTTATTTACAAATTGCCACACCTTCTATGTTACGTACATGTCTTTTAACTATACATGAGATACACTGCTATGAACTGTGCAGTGACCAAAAAGAGGAGTATTCTTGTTCCTATTCATACACTGACAAGTTCTGTACTTTTGTATTATTTTAATAATAACTATTATTGACCTTCATCCATTCTCAGTTCAAACTAAATGATGATTTTATCACTGCTTCACTTCACAACAGGGTGATGAACTGTCCAATGTGTTGGCATTTCCACTGAGAGTTACTGATTCTGTTTCTATAAATCTCAGTCATAAGATGAATCTCAATTATAGTAGAGAATTTTAAATAAATATACATCAAGAATGAATTTTGTAGAAAAGGATTTATTTGTCAATAAATCTCAAAATGTATTTGAACAGAACATAAAGTACACTTTAAATGTTTGAATAATGAATATAATTGAATTTGAAAATATAAGCTCACAAAATTAGATGGATTAATAATCTGGGCATTGAAACTTAACAATATTATTTGTTTGTTTTTGAGACAAAGTATAAAAATGTTGGCAGCCAGGGACTTCACATGGACAGGGGGCTGGTCTTGAACTCCCTTTCCTCTGCTCCTCAAGTACCAGAATTAAAGAAATGTGTCAGCAGATCCAGCTAACATAAATGCTCTTCAGAATAAAATTAAACCTATTTTCTAAAAGCCTACACAAATAGAATGTTTTGGTGTCTTCTCTTAGTGTTAGATTGATGAAGTATCTGAATATAGATTTCCAAGTATTCAAACTTTAAGTTATTTTTCTAGTTAGGCATTTTTTTTCAGTATATATATTTGTCAATATTTTAAAATACTTATATAATAGTCTACAAGACAATTTAAGTAAAATAAAATTAATCTGGAAACATTGCAAATGTAATAACTTAAAAATAAATGGTGAAATATGAAGATATCAATGCTTAACTAATATCTAATTTTCTTGTTAGATATTTTCTTTATTTACATTTCAAATGCTATCCCAAAAGTTCCCTATACCCTCCCCCGAACCCTGCTCCCCTATCATCCCACTCCTACTTCTTGGCCCTGGTGTTCCCCTGTACTGGGGCTTATAAAGTTTGGAAGACCAAGGGGCCTCTCTTCCCAATGATGACTGACTAGGCCATCTTCTGCTACATATGAGGCTAGAGACATGAACTCTGGGGGGTACTGGTTAGTTCATATTGTTGTTCCACCTATAGGGTTGCAGCCCCCTTCAGCTCCTTGGGTACTTTCTCTAGCTCCTCC